>NW_028142082.1:15000-221036 GCF_055691185.1 Crinia signifera | reverse complement strand
TAAGCTGGGGCCCATTTTTCAACGCTATCTTGTTCACACAATGCCTACAAGTCTAAATCTGCATTTTCAGCCTTCCAGCTCTTTTCGTTAAGGAGATATTGCAAAGCATTTGGAAAAAATGTCAACGCGGTTTTCTCTAAGGCGGAATAAGCTGGGGCCGATTTTTCAACGTTATCTTGTTCACACAATGCCTACAAGTCTAAATCTGCATTTTCAGCCTTCCAGCTCTTTTCGTTAAGGAGATATTGCAAAGCATTTGGAAAAAATGTCAACGCGGTTTTCTCTAAGGCGGAATAAGCTGGGGCCGATTTTCAACGTTATCTTGTTCACACAATGCCTACAAGTCTAAATCTGCATTTTCAGCCTTCAGCTCTTTTCGTTAAGGAGATATTGCAAAGCATTTGGAAAAAATGTCAACGCGGTTTTCTCTAAGGCGGAATAAGCTGGGGCCGATTTTCAACGTTATCTTGTTCACACAATGCCTACAAGTCTAAATCTGCATTTTCAGCCTTCCAGCTCTTTTCGTTAAGGAGATATTGCAAAGCATTTGGAAAAAATGTCAACGCGGTTTTCTCTAAGGCGGAATAAGCTGGGGCCGATTTTTCAACGTTATCTTGTTCACACAATGCCTACAAGTCTAAATCTGCATTTTCAGCCTTCCAGCTCTTTTCGTTAAGGAGATATTGCAAAGCATTTGGAAAAAATGTCAACGCGGTTTTCTCTAGGCGGAATAAGCTGGGGCCGATTTTTCAACGTTATCTTGTTCACACAATGCCTACAAGTCTAAATCTGCATTTTCAGCCTTCCAGCTCTTTTCGTTAAGGAGATATTGCAAAGCATTTGGAAAAAATGTCAACGCGGTTTTCTCTAAGGCGGAATAAGCTGGGGCCGATTTTTCAACGTTATCTTGTTCACACAATGCCTACAAGTCTAAATCTGCATTTTCAGCCTTCCAGCTCTTTTCGTTAAGGAGATATTGCAAAGCATTTGGAAAAAATGTCAACGCGGTTTTCTCTAAGGCGGAATAAGCTGGGGCCGATTTTTCAACGTTATCTTGTTCACACAATGCCTACAAGTCTAAATCTGCATTTTCAGCCTTCTAGCTCTTTTCGTTAAGGAGATATTGCAAAGCATTTGGAAAAAATGTCAACGCGGTTTTCTCTAAGGCGGAATAAGCTGGGGCCGATTTTTCAACGTTATCTTGTTCACACAATGCCTACAAGTCTAAATCTGCATTTTCAGCCTTCTAGCTCTTTTCGTTAAGGAGATATTGCAAAGCATTTGGAAAAAATGTCAACGCGGTTTTCTCTAAGGCGGAATAAGCTGGGGCCGATTTTTCAACGCTATCTTGTTCACACAATGCCTACAAGTCTAAATCTGCATTTTCAGCCTTCCAGCTCTTTTCGTTAAGGAGATATTGCAAAGCATTTGGAAAAAATGTCAACGCGGTTTTCTCTAAGGCGGAATAAGCTGGGGCCGATTTTTCAACGTTATCTTGTTCACACAATGCCTACAAGTCTAAATCTGCATTTTCAGCCTTCCAGCTCTTTTCGTTAAGGAGATATTGCAAAGCATTTGGAAAAAATGTCAACGCGGTTTTCTCTAAGGCGGAATAAGCTGGGGCCGATTTTTCAACGTTATCTTGTTCACACAATGCCTACAAGTCTAAATCTGCATTTTCAGCCTTCCAGCTCTTTTCGTTAAGGAGATATTGCAAAGCATTTGGAAAAAATGTCAACGCGGTTTTCTCTAAGGCGGAATAAGCTGGGGCCGATTTTCAACGTTATCTTGTTCACACAATGCCTACAAGTCTAAATCTGCATTTTCAGCCTTCTAGCTCTTTTCGTTAAGGAGATATTGCAAAGCATTTGGAAAAAATGTCAACGCGGTTTTCTCTAAGGCGGAATAAGCTGGGGCCGATTTTTCAACGTTATCTTGTTCACACAATGCCTACAAGTCTAAATCTGCATTTTCAGCCTTCCAGCTCTTTTCGTTAAGGAGATATTGCAAAGCATTTGGAAAAAATGTCAACGCGGTTTTCTCTAAGGCGGAATAAGCTGGGGCCGATTTTTCAACGTTATCTTGTTCACACAATGCCTACAAGTCTAAATCTGCATTTTCAGCCTTCCAGCTCTTTTCGTTAAGGAGATATTGCAAAGCATTTGGAAAAAATGTCAACGCGGTTTTCTCTAAGGCGGAATAAGCTGGGGCCGATTTTTCAACGTTATCTTGTTCACACAATGCCTACAAGTCTAAATCTGCATTTTCAGCCTTCCTAGCTCTTTTCGTTAAGGAGATATTGCAAAGCATTTGGAAAAATGTCAACGCGGTTTTCTCTAAGGCGGAATAAGCTGGGGCCGATTTTTCAACGTTATCTTGTTCACACAATGCCTACAAGTCTAAATCTGCATTTTCAGCCTTCCTAGCTCTTTTCGTTAAGGAGATATTGCAAAGCATTTGGAAAAAATGTCAACGCGGTTTTCTCTAAGGCGGAATAAGCTGGGGCCGATTTTTCAACGTTATCTTGTTCACACAATGCCTACAAGTCTAAATCTGCATTTTCAGCCTTCTAGCTCTTTTCGTTAAGGAGATATTGCAAAGCATTTGGAAAAAATGTCAACGCGGTTTTCTCTAAGGCGGAATAAGCTGGGGCCGATTTTTCAACGCTATCTTGTTCACACAATGCCTACAAGTCTAAATCTGCATTTTCAGCCTTCCAGCTCTTTTCGTTAAGGAGATATTGCAAAGCATTTGGAAAAAATGTCAACGCGGTTTTCTCTAAGGCGGAATAAGCTGGGGCCGATTTTTCAACGTTATCTTGTTCACACAATGCCTACAAGTCTAAATCTGCATTTTCAGCCTTCCAGCTCTTTTCGTTAAGGAGATATTGCAAAGCATTTGGAAAAAATGTCAACGCGGTTTTCTCTAAGGCGGAATAAGCTGGGGCCGATTTTTCAACGTTATCTTGTTCACACAATGCCTACAAGTCTAAATCTGCATTTTCAGCCTTCCTAGCTCTTTTCGTTAAGGAGATATTGCAAAGCATTTGGAAAAAATGTCAACGCGGTTTTCTCTAAGGCGGAATAAGCTGGGGCCGATTTTTCAACGTTATCTTGTTCACACAATGCCTACAAGTCTAAATCTGCATTTTCAGCCTTCTAGCTCTTTTCGTTAAGGAGATATTGCAAAGCATTTGGAAAAAATGTCAACGCGGTTTTCTCTAAGGCGGAATAAGCTGGGGCCGATTTTTCAACGTTATCTTGTTCACACAATGCCTACAAGTCTAAATCTGCATTTTCAGCCTTCCAGCTCTTTTCGTTAAGGAGATATTGCAAAGCATTTGGAAAAAATGTCAACGCGGTTTTCTCTAAGGCGGAATAAGCTGGGGCCGATTTTTCAACGTTATCTTGTTCACACAATGCCTACAAGTCTAAATCTGCATTTTCAGCCTTCCAGCTCTTTTCGTTAAGGAGATATTGCAAAGCATTTGGAAAAAATGTCAACGCGGTTTTCTCTAAGGCGGAATAAGCTGGGGCCGATTTTTCAACGCTATCTTGTTCACACAATGCCTACAAGTCTAAATCTGCATTTTCAGCCTTCCAGCTCTTTTCGTTAAGGCGATATTGCAAAGCATTTGGAAAAAATGTCAACGCGGTTTTCTCTAAGGCGGAATAAGCTGGGGCCGATTTTTCAACGTTATCTTGTTCACACAATGCCTACAAGTCTAAATCTGCATTTTCAGCCTTCCAGCTCTTTTCGTTAAGGAGATATTGCAAAGCATTTGGAAAAAATGTCAACGCGGTTTTCTCTAAGGCGGAATAAGCTGGGGCCGATTTTTCAACGTTATCTTGTTCACACAATGCCTACAAGTCTAAATCTGCATTTTCAGCCTTCTAGCTCTTTTCGTTAAGGAGATATTGCAAAGCATTTGGAAAAAATGTCAACGCGGTTTTCTCTAAGGCGGAATAAGCTGGGGCCGATTTTTCAACGTTATCTTGTTCACACAATGCCTACAAGTCTAAATCTGCATTTTCAGCCTTCCTAGCTCTTTTCGTTAAGGAGATATTGCAAAGCATTTGGAAAAAATGTCAACGCGGTTTTCTCTAAGGCGGAATAAGCTGGGGCCGATTTTTCAACGTTATCTTGTTCACACAATGCCTACAAGTCTAAATCTGCATTTTCAGCCTTCCAGCTCTTTTCGTTAAGGAGATATTGCAAAGCATTTGGAAAAAATGTCAACGCGGTTTTCTCTAAGGCGGAATAAGCTGGGGCCGATTTTTCAACGTTATCTTGTTCACACAATGCCTACAAGTCTAAATCTGCATTTTCAGCCTTCTAGCTCTTTTCGTTAAGGAGATATTGCAAAGCATTTGGAAAAATGTCAACGCGGTTTTCTCTAAGGCGGAATAAGCTGGGGCCGATTTTTCAACGTTATCTTGTTCACACAATGCCTACAAGTCTAAATCTGCATTTTCAGCCTTCTAGCTCTTTTCTTTAAGGAGATATTGCAAAGCATTTGGAAAAAATGTCAACGCGGTTTTCTCTAAGGCGGAATAAGCTGGAGCCGATTTTTCAACGCTATCTTGTTCACACAATGCCTACAAGTCTAAATCTGCATTTTCAGCCTTCCAGCTCTTTTCGTTAAGGAGATATTGCAAAGCATTTGGAAAAAATGTCAACGCGGTTTTCTCTAAGGCGGAATAAGCTGGGGCCGATTTTTCAACGCTATCTTGTTCACACAATGCCTACAAGTCTAAATCTGCATTTTCAGCCTTCCAGCTCTTTTCGTTAAGGAGATATTGCAAAGCATTTGGAAAAAATGTCAACGCGGTTTTCTCTAAGGCGGAATAAGCTGGGGCCGATTTTTCAACGCTATCTTGTTCACACAATGCCTACAAGTCTAAATCTGCATTTTCAGCCTTCCAGCTCTTTTCGTTAAGGAGATATTGCAAAGCATTTGAAAAAAATGTCAACGCGGTTTTCTCTAAGGCGGAATAAGCTGGGGCCGATTTTTCAACGTTATCTTGTTCACACAATGCCTACAAGTCTAAATCTGCATTTTCAGCCTTCTAGCTCTTTTCGTTAAGGAGATATTGCAAAGCATTTGGAAAAAATGTCAACGCGGTTTTCTCTAAGGCGGAATAAGCTGGGGCCGATTTTTCAACGCTATCTTGTTCACACAATGCCTACAAGTCTAAATCTGCATTTTCAGCCTTCCAGCTCTTTTCGTTAAGGAGATATTGCAAAGCATTTGGAAAAAATGTCAACGCGGTTTTTCTCTAAGGCGGAATAAGCTGGGGCCGATTTTTCAACGTTATCTTGTTCACACAATGCCTACAAGTCTAAATCTGCATTTTCAGCCTTCCAGCTCTTTTCGTTAAGGAGATATTGCAAAGCATTTGGAAAAAATGTCAACGCGGTTTTCTCTAAGGCGGAATAAGCTGGGGCCGATTTTTCAACGCTATCTTGTTCACACAATGCCTACAAGTCTAAATCTGCATTTTCAGCCTTCCAGCTCTTTTCGTTAAGGAGATATTGCAAAGCATTTGGAAAAAATGTCAACGCGGTTTTCTCTAAGGCGGAATAAGCTGGGGCCGATTTTTTCAACGTTATCTTGTTCACACAATGCCTACAAGTCTAAATCTGCATTTTCAGCCTTCCAGCTCTTTTCGTTAAGGAGATATTGCAAAGCATTTGGAAAAAATGTCAACGCGGTTTTCTCTAAGGCGGAATAAGCTGGGGCCGATTTTTCAACGTTATCTTGTTCACACAATGCCTACAAGTCTAAATCTGCATTTTCAGCCTTCTAGCTCTTTTCGTTAAGGAGATATTGCAAAGCATTTGGAAAAAATGTCAACGCGGTTTTCTCTAAGGCGGAATAAGCTGGGGCCGATTTTTCAACGTTATCTTGTTCACACAATGCCTACAAGTCTAAATCTGCATTTTCAGCCTTCCAGCTCTTTTCGTTAAGGAGATATTGCAAAGCATTTGGAAAAAATGTCAACGCGGTTTTCTCTAAGGCGGAATAAGCTGGGGCCGATTTTTCAACGCTATCTTGTTCACACAATGCCTACAAGTCTAAATCTGCATTTTCAGCCTTCCAGCTCTTTTCGTTAAGGAGATATTGCAAAGCATTTGGAAAAAATGTCAACGCGGTTTTCTCTAAGGCGGAATAAGCTGGGGCCGATTTTTCAACGTTATCTTGTTCACACAATGCCTACAAGTCTAAATCTGCATTTTCAGCCTTCCAGCTCTTTTCGTTAAGGAGATATTGCAAAGCATTTGGAAAAAATGTCAACGCGGTTTCTCTAAGGCGGAATAAGCTGGGGCCGATTTTTCAACGTTATCTTGTTCACACAATGCCTACAAGTCTAAATCTGCATTTTCAGCCTTCTAGCTCTTTTCGTTAAGGAGATATTGCAAAGCATTTGGAAAAAAATGTCAACGCGGTTTTCTCTAAGGCGGAATAAGCTGGGGCCGATTTTTTCAACGTTATCTTGTTCACACAATGCCTACAAGTCTAAATCTGCATTTTCAGCCTTCTAGCTCTTTTCGTTAAGGAGATATTGCAAAGCATTTGGAAAAAATGTCAACGCGGTTTTCTCTAAGGCGGAATAAGCTGGGGCCGATTTTTCAACGTTATCTTGTTCACACAATGCCTACAAGTCTAAATCTGCATTTTCAGCCTTCCAGCTCTTTTCGTTAAGGAGATATTGCAAAGCATTTGGAAAAAATGTCAACGCGGTTTTCTCTAAGGCGGAATAAGCTGGGGCCGATTTTTCAACGTTATCTTGTTCACACAATGCCTACAAGTCTAAATCTGCATTTTCAGCCTTCCAGCTCTTTTCGTTAAGGAGATATTGCAAAGCATTTGGAAAAAATGTCAACGCGGTTTTCTCTAAGGCGGAATAAGCTGGGGCCGATTTTTCAACGTTATCTTGTTCACACAATGCCTACAAGTCTAAATCTGCATTTTCAGCCTTCCAGCTCTTTTCGTTAAGGAGATATTGCAAAGCATTTGGAAAAAATGTCAACGCGGTTTTCTCTAAGGCGGAATAAGCTGGGGCCGATTTTTCAACGTTATCTTGTTCACACAATGCCTACAAGTCTAAATCTGCATTTTCAGCCTTCCAGCTCTTTTCGTTAAGGAGATATTGCAAAGCATTTGGAAAAAATGTCAACGCGGTTTTCTCTAAGGCGGAATAAGCTGGGGCCGATTTTTCAACGTTATCTTGTTCACACAATGCCTACAAGTCTAAATCTGCATTTTCAGCCTTCCAGCTCTTTTCGTTAAGGAGATATTGCAAAGCATTTGGAAAAAATGTCAACGCGGTTTTCTCTAAGGCGGAATAAGCTGGGGCCGATTTTTCAACGCTATCTTGTTCACACAATGCCTACAAGTCTAAATCTGCATTTTCAGCCTTCCAGCTCTTTTCGTTAAGGAGATATTGCAAAGCATTTGGAAAAAAATGTCAACGCGGTTTTCTCTAAGGCGGAATAAGCTGGGGCCGATTTTTCAACGTTATCTTGTTCACACAATGCCTACAAGTCTAAATCTGCATTTTCAGCCTTCCAGCTCTTTTCGTTAAGGAGATATTGCAAAGCATTTGGAAAAAATGTCAACGCGGTTTTCTCTAAGGCGGAATAAGCTGGGGCCGATTTTTCAACGTTATCTTGTTCACACAATGCCTACAAGTCTAAATCTGCATTTTCAGCCTTCCAGCTCTTTTCGTTAAGGAGATATTGCAAAGCATTTGGAAAAAATGTCAACGCGGTTTTCTCTAAGGCGGAATAAGCTGGGGCCGATTTTTCAACGTTATCTTGTTCACACAATGCCTACAAGTCTAAATCTGCATTTTCAGCCTTCCAGCTCTTTTCGTTAAGGAGATATTGCAAAGCATTTGGAAAAAATGTCAACGCGGTTTTCTCTAAGGCGGAATAAGCTGGGGCCGATTTTTCAACGTTATCTTGTTCACACAATGCCTACAAGTCTAAATCTGCATTTTCAGCCTTCTAGCTCTTTTCGTTAAGGAGATATTGCAAAGCATTTGGAAAAAATGTCAACGCGGTTTTCTCTAAGGCGGAATAAGCTGGGGCCGATTTTTCAACGCTATCTTGTTCACACAATGCCTACAAGTCTAAATCTGCATTTTCAGCCTTCCAGCTCTTTTCGTTAAGGAGATATTGCAAAGCATTTGGAAAAAATGTCAACGCGGTTTTCTCTAAGGCGGAATAAGCTGGGGCCGATTTTTCAACGTTATCTTGTTCACACAATGCCTACAAGTCTAAATCTGCATTTTCAGCCTTCCAGCTCTTTTCGTTAAGGAGATATTGCAAAGCATTTGGAAAAAATGTCAACGCGGTTTTCTCTAAGGCGGAATAAGCTGGGGCCGATTTTTCAACGTTATCTTGTTCACACAATGCCTACAAGTCTAAATCTGCATTTTCAGCCTTCTAGCTCTTTTCGTTAAGGAGATATTGCAAAGCATTTGGAAAAAATGTCAACGCGGTTTTCTCTAAGGCGGAATAAGCTGGGGCCGATTTTTCAACGTTATCTTGTTCACACAATGCCTACAAGTCTAAATCTGCATTTTCAGCCTTCCAGCTCTTTTCGTTAAGGAGATATTGCAAAGCATTTGGAAAAAATGTCAACGCGGTTTTCTCTAAGGCGGAATAAGCTGGGGCCGATTTTTCAACGCTATCTTGTTCACACAATGCCTACAAGTCTAAATCTGCATTTTCAGCCTTCCAGCTCTTTTCGTTAAGGAGATATTGCAAAGCATTTGGAAAAAATGTCAACGCGGTTTTCTCTAAGGCGGAATAAGCTGGGGCCGATTTTTCAACGTTATCTTGTTCACACAATGCCTACAAGTCTAAATCTGCATTTTCAGCCTTCCAGCTCTTTTCGTTAAGGAGATATTGCAAAGCATTTGGAAAAAATGTCAACGCGGTTTTCTCTAAGGCGGAATAAGCTGGGGCCGATTTTTCAACGTTATCTTGTTCACACAATGCCTACAAGTCTAAATCTGCATTTTCAGCCTTCTAGCTCTTTTCGTTAAGGAGATATTGCAAAGCATTTGGAAAAAATGTCAACGCGGTTTTCTCTAAGGCGGAATAAGCTGGGGCCGATTTTTCAACGTTATCTTGTTCACACAATGCCTACAAGTCTAAATCTGCATTTTCAGCCTTCCAGCTCTTTTCGTTAAGGAGATATTGCAAAGCATTTGGAAAAAATGTCAACGCGGTTTTCTCTAAGGCGGAATAAGCTGGGGCCGATTTTTCAACGTTATCTTGTTCACACAATGCCTACAAGTCTAAATCTGCATTTTCAGCCTTCCAGCTCTTTTCGTTAAGGAGATATTGCAAAGCATTTGGAAAAAATGTCAACGCGGTTTTCTCTAAGGCGGAATAAGCTGGGGCCGATTTTTCAACGTTATCTTGTTCACACAATGCCTACAAGTCTAAATCTGCATTTTCAGCCTTCTAGCTCTTTTCGTTAAGGAGATATTGCAAAGCATTTGGAAAAAATGTCAACGCGGTTTTCTCTAAGGCGGAATAAGCTGGGGCCGATTTTTCAACGTTATCTTGTTCACACAATGCCTACAAGTCTAAATCTGCATTTTCAGCCTTCCAGCTCTTTTCGTTAAGGAGATATTGCAAAGCATTTGGAAAAAATGTCAACGCGGTTTTCTCTAAGGCGGAATAAGCTGGGGCCGATTTTTCAACGTTATCTTGTTCACACAATGCCTACAAGTCTAAATCTGCATTTTCAGCCTTCCAGCTCTTTTCGTTAAGGAGATATTGCAAAGCATTTGGAAAAAATGTCAACGCGGTTTTCTCTAAGGCGGAATAAGCTGGGGCCGATTTTTCAACGTTATCTTGTTCACACAATGCCTACAAGTCTAAATCTGCATTTTCAGCCTTCCAGCTCTTTTCGTTAAGGAGATATTGCAAAGCATTTGGAAAAAATGTCAACGCGGTTTTCTCTAAGGCGGAATAAGCTGGGGCCGATTTTTCAACGTTATCTTGTTCACACAATGCCTACAAGTCTAAATCTGCATTTTCAGCCTTCTAGCTCTTTTCGTTAAGGAGATATTGCAAAGCATTTGGAAAAAATGTCAACGCGGTTTTCTCTAAGGCGGAATAAGCTGGGGCCGATTTTTCAACGTTATCTTGTTCACACAATGCCTACAAGTCTAAATCTGCATTTTCAGCCTTCCAGCTCTTTTCGTTAAGGAGATATTGCAAAGCATTTGGAAAAAATGTCAACGCGGTTTTCTCTAAGGCGGAATAAGCTGGGGCCGATTTTCAACGCTATCTTGTTCACACAATGCCTACAAGTCTAAATCTGCATTTTCAGCCTTCCAGCTCTTTTCGTTAAGGAGATATTGCAAAGCATTTGGAAAAAATGTCAACGCGGTTTTCTCTAAGGCGGAATAAGCTGGGGCCGATTTTTCAACGTTATCTTGTTCACACAATGCCTACAAGTCTAAATCTGCATTTTCAGCCTTCCAGCTCTTTTCGTTAAGGAGATATTGCAAAGCATTTGGAAAAAATGTCAACGCGGTTTTCTCTAAGGCGGAATAAGCTGGGGCCGATTTTTCAACGTTATCTTGTTCACACAATGCCTACAAGTCTAAATCTGCATTTTCAGCCTTCTAGCTCTTTTCGTTAAGGAGATATTGCAAAGCATTTGGAAAAAATGTCAACGCGGTTTTCTCTAAGGCGGAATAAGCTGGGGCCGATTTTTCAACGTTATCTTGTTCACACAATGCCTACAAGTCTAAATCTGCATTTTCAGCCTTCTAGCTCTTTTCGTTAAGGAGATATTGCAAAGCATTTGGAAAAAATGTCAACGCGGTTTTCTCTAAGGCGGAATAAGCTGGGGCCGATTTTTCAACGCTATCTTGTTCACACAATGCCTACAAGTCTAAATCTGCATTTTCAGCCTTCCAGCTCTTTTCGTTAAGGAGATATTGCAAAGCATTTGGAAAAAATGTCAACGCGGTTTTCTCTAAGGCGGAATAAGCTGGGGACGATTTTTCAACGTTATCTTGTTCACACAATGCCTACAAGTCTAAATCTGCATTTTCAGCCTTCCAGCTCTTTTCGTTAAGGAGATATTGCAAAGCATTTGGAAAAAATGTCAACGCGGTTTTCTCTAAGGCGGAATAAGCTGGGGCCGATTTTTCAACGTTATCTTGTTCACACAATGCCTACAAGTCTAAATCTGCATTTTCAGCCTTCCAGCTCTTTTCGTTAAGGAGATATTGCAAAGCATTTGGAAAAAAATGTCAACGCGGTTTTCTCTAAGGCGGAATAAGCTGGGGCCGATTTTTCAACGTTATCTTGTTCACACAATGCCTACAAGTCTAAATCTGCATTTTCAGCCTTCTAGCTCTTTTCGTTAAGGAGATATTGCAAAGCATTTGGAAAAAATGTCAACGCGGTTTTCTCTAAGGCGGAATAAGCTGGGGCCGATTTTTCAACGTTATCTTGTTCACACAATGCCTACAAGTCTAAATCTGCATTTTCAGCCTTCCAGCTCTTTTCGTTAAGGAGATATTGCAAAGCATTTGGAAAAAATGTCAACGCGGTTTTCTCTAAGGCGGAATAAGCTGGGGCCGATTTTTCAACGCTATCTTGTTCACACAATGCCTACAAGTCTAAATCTGCATTTTCAGCCTTCCAGCTCTTTTCGTTAAGGAGATATTGCAAAGCATTTGGAAAAAATGTCAACGCGGTTTTCTCTAAGGCGGAATAAGCTGGGGCCGATTTTTCAACGTTATCTTGTTCACACAATGCCTACAAGTCTAAATCTGCATTTTCAGCCTTCCAGCTCTTTTCGTTAAGGAGATATTGCAAAGCATTTGGAAAAAATGTCAACGCGGTTTTCTCTAAGGCGGAATAAGCTGGGGCCGATTTTTCAACGTTATCTTGTTCACACAATGCCTACAAGTCTAAATCTGCATTTTCAGCCTTCTAGCTCTTTTCGTTAAGGAGATATTGCAAAGCATTTGGAAAAAATGTCAACGCGGTTTTCTCTAAGGCGGAATAAGCTGGGGCCGATTTTTCAACGTTATCTTGTTCACACAATGCCTACAAGTCTAAATCTGCATTTTCAGCCTTCTAGCTCTTTTCTTTAAGGAGATATTGCAAAGCATTTGGAAAAAATGTCAACGCGGTTTTCTCTAAGGCGGAATAAGCTGGGGCCGATTTTTCAACGCTATCTTGTTCACACAATGCCTACAAGTCTAAATCTGCATTTTCAGCCTTCCAGCTCTTTTCGTTAAGGAGATATTGCAAAGCATTTGGAAAAAATGTCAACGCGGTTTTCTCTAAGGCGGAATAAGCTGGGGCCGATTTTTCAACGTTATCTTGTTCACACAATGCCTACAAGTCTAAATCTGCATTTTCAGCCTTCCAGCTCTTTTCGTTAAGGAGATATTGCAAAGCATTTGAAAAAAATGTCAACGCGGTTTTCTCTAAGGCGGAATAAGCTGGGGCCGATTTTTCAACGTTATCTTGTTCACACAATGCCTACAAGTCTAAATCTGCATTTTCAGCCTTCTAGCTCTTTTCGTTAAGGAGATATTGCAAAGCATTTGGAAAAAATGTCAACGCGGTTTTCTCTAAGGCGGAATAAGCTGGGGCCGATTTTTCAACGTTATCTTGTTCACACAATGCCTACAAGTCTAAATCTGCATTTTCAGCCTTCCAGCTCTTTTCGTTAAGGAGATATTGCAAAGCATTTGGAAAAAATGTCAACGCGGTTTTCTCTAAGGCGGAATAAGCTGGGGCCGATTTTTCAACGCTATCTTGTTCACACAATGCCTACAAGTCTAAATCTGCATTTTCAGCCTTCCAGCTCTTTTCGTTAAGGAGATATTGCAAAGCATTTGGAAAAAATGTCAACGCGGTTTTCTCTAAGGCGGAATAAGCTGGGGCCGATTTTTCAACGTTATCTTGTTCACACAATGCCTACAAGTCTAAATCTGCATTTTCAGCCTTCCAGCTCTTTTCGTTAAGGAGATATTGCAAAGCATTTGGTTAAAATGTCAACGCGGTTTTCTCTAAGGCGGAATAAGCTGGGGCCGATTTTTCAACGTTATCTTGTTCACACAATGCCTACAAGTCTAAATCTGCATTTTCAGCCTTCTAGCTCTTTTCGTTAAGGAGATATTGCAAAGCATTTGGAAAAAATGTCAACGCGGTTTTCTCTAAGGCGGAATAAGCTGGGGCCGATTTTTCAACGTTATCTTGTTCACACAATGCCTACAAGTCTAAATCTGCATTTTCAGCCTTCTAGCTCTTTTCGTTAAGGAGATATTGCAAAGCATTTGGAAAAAATGTCAACGCGGTTTTCTCTAAGGCGGAATAAGCTGGGGCCGATTTTTCAACGTTATCTTGTTCACACAATGCCTACAAGTCTAAATCTGCATTTTCAGCCTTCTAGCTCTTTTCGTTAAGGAGATATTGCAAAGCATTTGGAAAAAATGTCAACGCGGTTTTCTCTAAGGCGGAATAAGCTGGGGCCGATTTTTCAACGTTATCTTGTTCACACAATGCCTACAAGTCTAAATCTGCATTTTCAGCCTTCCAGCTCTTTTCGTTAAGGAGATATTGCAAAGCATTTGGAAAAAATGTCAACGCGGTTTTCTCTAAGGCGGAATAAGCTGGGGCCGATTTTTCAACGTTATCTTGTTCACACAATGCCTACAAGTCTAAATCTGCATTTTCAGCCTTCTAGCTCTTTTCGTTAAGGAGATATTGCAAAGCATTTGGAAAAAATGTCAACGCGGTTTTCTCTAAGGCGGAATAAGCTGGGGCCGATTTTTCAACGTTATCTTGTTCACACAATGCCTACAAGTCTAAATCTGCATTTTCAGCCTTCTAGCTCTTTTCTTTAAGGAGATATTGCAAAGCATTTGGAAAAAATGTCAACGCGGTTTTCTCTAAGGCGGAATAAGCTGGAGCCGATTTTTCAAAGCTATCTTGTTCACACAATGCCTACAAGTCTAAATCTGCATTTTCAGCCTTCCAGCTCTTTTCGTTAAGGAGATATTGCAAAGCATTTGGAAAAAATGTCAACGCGGTTTTCTCTAAGGCGGAATAAGCTGGGGCCGATTTTTCAACGCTATCTTGTTCACACAATGCCTACAAGTCTAAATCTGCATTTTCAGCCTTCCAGCTCTTTTCGTTAAGGAGATATTGCAAAGCATTTGGAAAAAATGTCAACGCGGTTTTCTCTAAGGCGGAATAAGCTGGGGCCGATTTTTCAACGCTATCTTGTTCACACAATGCCTACAAGTCTAAATCTGCATTTTCAGCCTTCCAGCTCTTTTCGTTAAGGAGATATTGCAAAGCATTTGGAAAAAATGTCAACGCGGTTTTCTCTAAGGCGGAATAAGCTGGGGCCGATTTTTCAACGTTATCTTGTTCACACAATGCCTACAAGTCTAAATCTGCATTTTCAGCCTTCTAGCTCTTTTCGTTAAGGAGATATTGCAAAGCATTTGGAAAAAATGTCAACGCGGTTTTCTCTAAGGCGGAATAAGCTGGGGCCGATTTTTCAACGCTATCTTGTTCACACAATGCCTACAAGTCTAAATCTGCATTTTCAGCCTTCCAGCTCTTTTCGTTAAGGAGATATTGCAAAGCATTTGGAAAAAATGTCAACGCGGTTTTCTCTAAGGCGGAATAAGCTGGGGCCGATTTTTCAACGTTATCTTGTTCACACAATGCCTACAAGTCTAAATCTGCATTTTCAGCCTTCCAGCTCTTTTCGTTAAGGAGATATTGCAAAGCATTTGGAAAAAATGTCAACGCGGTTTTCTCTAAGGCGGAATAAGCTGGGGCCGATTTTTCAACGCTATCTTGTTCACACAATGCCTACAAGTCTAAATCTGCATTTTCAGCCTTCCAGCTCTTTTCGTTAAGGAGATATTGCAAAGCATTTGGAAAAAATGTCAACGCGGTTTTCTCTAAGGCGGAATAAGCTGGGGCCGATTTTTCAACGTTATCTTGTTCACACAATGCCTACAAGTCTAAATCTGCATTTTCAGCCTTCCAGCTCTTTTCGTTAAGGAGATATTGCAAAGCATTTGGAAAAAATGTCAACGCGGTTTTCTCTAAGGCGGAATAAGCTGGGGCCGATTTTTCAACGTTATCTTGTTCACACAATGCCTACAAGTCTAAATCTGCATTTTCAGCCTTCTAGCTCTTTTCGTTAAGGAGATATTGCAAAGCATTTGGAAAAAATGTCAACGCGGTTTTCTCTAAGGCGGAATAAGCTGGGGCCGATTTTTCAACGTTATCTTGTTCACACAATGCCTACAAGTCTAAATCTGCATTTTCAGCCTTCCAGCTCTTTTCGTTAAGGAGATATTGCAAAGCATTTGGAAAAAATGTCAACGCGGTTTTCTCTAAGGCGGAATAAGCTGGGGCCGATTTTTCAACGCTATCTTGTTCACACAATGCCTACAAGTCTAAATCTGCATTTTCAGCCTTCCAGCTCTTTTCGTTAAGGAGATATTGCAAAGCATTTGGAAAAAATGTCAACGCGGTTTTCTCTAAGGCGGAATAAGCTGGGGCCGATTTTTCAACGTTATCTTGTTCACACAATGCCTACAAGTCTAAATCTGCATTTTCAGCCTTCCAGCTCTTTTCGTTAAGGAGATATTGCAAAGCATTTGGAAAAAATGTCAACGCGGTTTTCTCTAAGGCGGAATAAGCTGGGGCCGATTTTTCAACGTTATCTTGTTCACACAATGCCTACAAGTCTAAATCTGCATTTTCAGCCTTCTAGCTCTTTTCGTTAAGGAGATATTGCAAAGCATTTGGAAAAAATGTCAACGCGGTTTTCTCTAAGGCGGAATAAGCTGGGGCCGATTTTTCAACGTTATCTTGTTCACACAATGCCTACAAGTCTAAATCTGCATTTTCAGCCTTCTAGCTCCTGATAGTGTTAGCAATATGGTCGTATCGTTCATTAGACCCCACCTACTGTATGTGACTGCCAAAACTGGCTTACGCTCTAGAGCAGGCATGTACAACCTGCGGCCTTCTAGCTCCTGTGAAACTACACATCCCAGCATGCCTTGCCATAGTTTTAGCACTCGCTAATAGCAAAACTATGGCAAGGCATGATGGGACTTGTAGTTTCGCAACAGCCGGGGGGCCGCAGGTTGGACATGACTGCCCTAGAACAGTGGTTCCCAACCCTGGTCCTCAAGTACCCCCAACAGTGCACATTTTCCAGGTCTCCACACAGAATCACAAGTGATATAATTAGCTCCACCTGTGGATCTTTTAAAATGTTGATGAGAAAAGAAGAAAATTGGTGGTGGAGCGCTAACTTAATAAAAATAGTTGACCAATTGGGTATTACAGTATTAATATTTAATATAAGACATCAATAAAAATACATAACAATACGATCACATATAATAAAAAGGTAAAAAGTATATTGTATATTTACTATGACAGTGTCCACCTCTACAAAAGGCCTGGGTGTGAATGAATTAAAGTCTCACTTGTTCCTAGTGTTGCCCTCTCATAAGATGAATTGCTGGATAGCGGGTGTCCATATACCTGTTTGCAGCCTGATGATATAGAGCTCCCCTCGTGAGGAAAGATGACACACGTCTCACGGAATGGAGGGCCGCAAGATGTTATCAGGTGGTGGTGTCCCTTTTGAGAGTCCAGTACTTGATGAGGTTGGAGGGCTGGTCCAAGTGGGAGTTGAAATCACAATATTTGTAATCCACAGGTAGTGTAGAGGATATCCGCCTAACGCGTTTCGTCATCCACAGATGGCTTTGTCAAAGGCATGCTGTTGTCTGGGTCAGCATGGGGTTTTATACTGTCATACAGGAAACATTACATTTGACCTCTAAGTGAGGTACCCAATTGGTCATTAAGAAATATTCAAAGAAACCGCTATATTATCTCTTTTGCGGACAATTTGGATGGAACAGGAGGCAATCTGACAAATGTTTTGTCTTATATATACATATTCCACATAAAGATACCATTTTAAAGATCGTTTTTGTATACTTTTTGTTCCACATCCGGTTGCTGGAACGCACACTGCGTGCAGTTTCCGGTCTGTGGGACGCATAATGGGGAAAAGAACATTGGTGGACAGTGTATATTTTCTGCTATATGCAGAGGGAGATCGTTTGTATTCACAAATTCGCATCCGGTAGCTGAAACGCACGTTGCGTACAGCTTCCGGTATGTGGAGCGCATAATGGGAGATTGCATTGGTGGACAGTGTGTTTCCTCTGTTACGTGCAGAGGAAAGAAACCGGATGTGATGTAGCAAATGTCCGGCGTGTAGTATCGTCACCCGACTTCCTGGTCTGATTGTCGGTCTGTGAGACGCATAGGTCTCAGCCGGACTTCCGGGTGTTACGCATAGATGTTTCCCCGCAACTTGGGGCTTTTTATCTTTTATAGGTATTTCTATAACAGTCGGTTTTAATCATATGAATAATTTAAACATATATCCAGTATCTCCGTATAGTAATGGTATTTTGAGCATAGAGAAAAGGGGCTTAGACAAAGTGGGAAGAAAAATACGGAATTATTATATCTTATTGTTGTATTGTTGTCATGGCAACTTCCATACGCATCAATATGCAGAAAAAAAGAGAGTAAGAGAGGTAACATAAATACAGATATAAATACACAATTTAATTTAGTAAGATATAAGGTGTTCTTCTAATAGATATCTGATTAGATGGGTAAGAGTCTTAGAGAAACCACATTTTGATACATACGTTTTATACACTCAAAAACGATAAGGTATCCCGATAGGGCACATTAATATTCAGAAAGTTTTGTATTTATTTTTGGTTTTTTTATATTTTTATTTATATATTACTTGTTATTCAATTTCTGGTTTTAGAGGCATACATTCAATTCCACTTGGTCATTCAGACCTTCAGGGTGAATGGAATTCAATGTATGCATCCAATAAATTTCTTGTCTAGAGAGGGTGTTGAAGCGATCACCCCCTCTTTTTGTATTCTTGACGTGCTCCAGACCAACAATTTTCAAGCACTTGGGATCACTGTTGTGATGAAAGATATAGTGTCTTGAGACACTATGGTTACTTTTTTTATTTATTATGTTCCTTCGATGTTCGAGGAATCTGGTCTTCATAGACCTGGTGGTTCGGCCCACGTATTTCAGGTTGCAGGAACATGTTAGTAAGTATATAACAAATGTGGTATCACAGTTGATAAAAGAACGAATTTCACACAGTTTGTTATCAGCTGTCATTATGTGTTTTGTTTTGTTTTGGATGTGCTGACACGTAATGCATTTCGTTTTGTTGCATTTAAAACAACCCTGAATTGATGTAGTCAGGTCATTCAGCCAGTTCTTTTTCTCTGAACTGGTTCCCTTATAGAAACTTGGTGCTAAGATGTTTTTTATGGTTTTGTTTCTTTTGAAAATAAAGTTTGGTCTCTTAGGGAGATGTTCCCTAAGTATGGGATCGCACCTCAGTAGGTTAAAGTTTTTGTTTATAATAGTTTTTATTTGTTCTGTATCTCTATTATAAGTGGAAATAAAGGAAAATTCCCTATTTCCTTCGTCTGGGTTCTTGTTTATTTTAGTTTTTCTCTTTTTGGGGGATAATAATTCCTTTCTGTCAGTCAATTTTGCATCATTACAGGCCCTCTGGACTAAATATTCTGGGTATCCTCGGTCTAAAAAAGACCTGGTCATCTGAATACTTTGTTCATTGTATTTATTTAGATCCGAGCAGTTCCTCCGCAATCTTAGGAACTGTCCTCGAGGTATATTTTGCTTCCAGGGTGGGTAGTGTGCGCTGTAATAATGCAAATATGAGTTTGTATTGACTTCCTTGTTGTAATTTGAGGTGTGTATTTGGTTGTTTGAAACGGAAAGAGACACATCTAAGAAATTAATTTGATTTCGATGGTAAGTATGAGTAAACTGTAAATTAAAGGAATTCGCATTGAGGGAAGTGACAAAAGAAAGTGCAGAGTGTTCATCACCATTCCAAATAAAAAATAAATCATCTATATAGCGGCCATAGAGTACCAGGCTCGCCCCGTGTCCGCCACCCCACACAAGCTGGTCCTCGACCATGCCCATGTAGAGATTGGCGTAACTCGGGGCGAACCTAGTCCCCATGGCCGTCCCCATCACCTGTAAATAAAATGTGTCGTCAAAGATAAAGTAATTGTGTTGTAAGATAAAATCAATAGATTCTAATAAAAAAGTGATGTGAGTATCACTGAGGTCCCCATCTTCTTTGAGACGATTTGATATTGCCAGAAGGCCTTGATTGTGTGGAATATTGGTGTATAAGCTTGAAACGTCAAGTGTTAGGAAAGCGTAGCTATCCCTCCACCTGACGTTCTGAATTATTTTTAAAAAATGTTGAGTATCTTTGATGTGGGACCTCAGTGATTGCACCCGTGATTGTAAAAAAGAATCAACATATGCAGATAAGTTGGCCGTGAGGGAGTTAATACCAGAAATTATAGGGCGCCCTGGGGGTGAGGTGAGTGATTTGTGAATTTTGGGCAAATGATAATAAGTGGGGGTGACAGGATGTTCTGAAAAAATAAATTTAAATTCCTCTTTTGTGATGATAGAATTTCCCATTGCTTGTTCCAAAAGATCTTTCAATATTTTATTATATTGTGCGGTGGGGTCCTTTTTTATTTTGATGTAATGGGTGGTATTTGAAAGTTGTCTTTCTGCCTCTTTTAGGTATTCTGCTAGGTCTTGAATTACCACCCCCCCTCCCTTGTCTGCCTCCTTTATAATTATATTAGTATCTTTTTGTAGATTTTTTAAGGCTAGACGTTCTGTTTTGTTAAGATTGTCTCTTTTGTGGAATTTTTTATCATTATTTTTATTTAAACATAGGGATCTGAAGTCCTCCATCGTAGTTCTATAGAAAGTGTCAAGTGCTGTCCCTTTTGATTTGATAGGGTAAAATTCTGATTTTTTCCGGAAGGTTTTTCGGTCTTTATCTAGATCAAATATTAATTTATTTTTTTGAGGTGTGTTCTCTTCTAAAAGGCTTTCCAATTCCCGTAGGGCCTGATCATCTTGTTGGTCTAGAATTATGGGGAATGAGTCATCACCTGATGCTGCTAACTTTTTTGTTGCAAAGAATTTTTTTCTGCACATAGTTCTTATGAACCTATTTAGCTCAACAAAGAGCATGAAAATGTTTGGCGGAGTTGATGGGGAAAATTTGAGTCCCTTCTCTAGTACTTTGATTTCCCCTTCTGAGAGGATTTTTGATGAGAGGTTAAAGATCTTTTTATTGTTACCAGGGGTATTCTTAGTATTTTTTGATTTTGTTCTTATTTTCTTAAGCTGTAATTTCCTCCCTCCTCTTCCTCCTCTAGGTCTGAATTTCTCCGCTTTTTTGGATTTCTGTGTATTGACTCCTTGTCCCATCTGGTTTCCCTCTGACTGTATTTTGGGAGAGGGGGTCCTAAAAAAAGCCCTGAGTTACTGGGTTCTTGTGTGTCTTTCGTCCTAAGTTTAGGTCTGGCTCCTGAATTATACACTTGTTTGGATAAAGTGTTGGTTTGTGACTGGTAATGTGGTCTGTACCTAGGCGATCTGTGGTTATCTCTATTCTCTTTTCCATAATTTGAGCTGGAACTGTCGTACCTGTCTCGATAGGGTTTGTTTGGGAATATTTCCCTATGATTAGGGTATACAGATTGGTTTTTGATTCTATCAAATTGTGTGATTTTTTTCTTATATGCCCTTATGTCTCCCCCCTTGTAGTCATCAATATCTCTTTGGAATTTTTTACATTTGGACTCCATTAAGAAGTTTTCAAATTTCAATAACTTTTCTGTTAGTGCATCATCCCTTTCTTTATATTCTTTGCTGTTGTTGTATTTTTCTAATTTTTTCTTTATAATTTCTATCTCCCCCTCTGTGGATTTTGCTTTTTTATGTCTATAGTCCACCACAAGCTCCATAAGTGATAATGAACATTTATCTAGTAATAAGTTCCATTTACTCTGAAAGTCTTCATCACCTTGGAAGATTGACGGTTTACTTAGTCTTAATCCTCTAGGGATAATTTTTTGATCAATATTCCTTTAATTTACAGTTTACTCATACTTACCATCGAAATCAAATTAATTTCTTAGATGTGTCTCTTTCCGTTTCAAACAACCAAATACACACCTCAAATTACAACAAGGAAGTCAATACAAACTCATATTTGCATTATTACAGCGCACACTACCCACCCTGGAAGCAAAATATACCTCGAGGACAGTTCCTAAGATTGCGGAGGAACTGCTCGGATCTAAATAAATACAATGAACAAAGTATTCAGATGACCAGGTCTTTTTTAGACCGAGGATACCCAGAATATTTAGTCCAGAGGGCCTGTAATGATGCAAAATTGACTGACAGAAAGGAATTATTATCCCCCAAAAAGAGAAAAACTAAAATAAACAAGAACCCAGACGAAGGAAATAGGGAATTTTCCTTTATTTCCACTTATAATAGAGATACAGAACAAATAAAAACTATTATAAACAAAAACTTTAACCTACTGAGGTGCGATCCCATACTTAGGGAACATCTCCCTAAGAGACCAAACTTTATTTTCAAAAGAAACAAAACCATAAAAAACATCTTAGCACCAAGTTTCTATAAGGGAACCAGTTCAGAGAAAAAGAACTGGCTGAATGACCTGACTACATCAATTCAGGGTTGTTTTAAATGCAACAAAACGAAATGCATTACGTGTCAGCACATCCAAAACAAAACAAAACACATAATGACAGCTGATAACAAACTGTGTGAAATTCGTTCTTTTATCAACTGTGATACCACATTTGTTATATACTTACTAACATGTTCCTGCAACCTGAAATACGTGGGCCGAACCACCAGGTCTATGAAGACCAGATTCCTCGAACATCGAAGGAACATAATAAATAAAAAAAGTAACCATAGTGTCTCAAGACACTATATCTTTCATCACAACAGTGATCCCAAGTGCTTGAAAATTGTTGGTCTGGAGCACGTCAAGAATACAAAAAGAGGGGGTGATCGCTTCAACACCCTCTCTAGACAAGAAATTTATTGGATGCATACATTGAATTCCATTCACCCTGAAGGTCTGAATGACCAAGTGGAATTGAATGTATGCCTCTAAAACCAGAAATTGAATAACAAGTAATATATAAATAAAAATATAAAAAAACCAAAAATAAATACAAAACTTTCTGAATATTAATGTGCCCTATCGGGATACCTTATCGTTTTTGAGTGTATAAAACGTATGTATCAAAATGTGGTTTCTCTAAGACTCTTACCCATCTAATCAGATATCTATTAGAAGAACACCTTATATCTTACTAAATTAAATTGTGTATTTATATCTGTATTTATGTTACCTCTCTTACTCTCTTTTTTTCTGCATATTGATGCGTATGGAAGTTGCCATGACAACAATACAACAATAAGATATAATAATTCCGTATTTTTCTTCCCACTTTGTCTAAGCCCCTTTTCTCTATGCTCAAAATACCATTACTATACGGAGATACTGGATATATGTTTAAATTATTCATATGATTAAAACCGACTGTTATAGAAATACCTATAAAAGATAAAAAGCCCCAAGTTGCGGGGAAACATCTATGCGTAACACCCGGAAGTCCGGCTGAGACCTATGCGTCTCACAGACCGACAATCAGACCAGGAAGTCGGGTGACGATACTACACGCCGGACATTTGCTACATCACATCCGGTTTCTTTCCTCTGCACGTAACAGAGGAAACACACTGTCCACCAATGCAATCTCCCATTATGCGCTCCACATACCGGAAGCTGTACGCAACGTGCGTTTCAGCTACCGGATGCGAATTTGTGAATACAAACGATCTCCCTCTGCATATAGCAGAAAATATACACTGTCCACCAATGTTCTTTTCCCCATTATGCGTCCCACAGACCGGAAACTGCACGCAGTGTGCGTTCCAGCAACCGGATGTGGAACAAAAAGTATACAAAAACGATCTTTAAAATGGTATCTTTATGTGGAATATGTATATATAAGACAAAACATTTGTCAGATTGCCTCCTGTTCCATCCAAATTGTCCGCAAAAGAGATAATATAGCGGTTTCTTTGAATATTTCTTAATGACCAATTGGGTACCTCACTTAGAGGTCAAATGTAATGTTTCCTGTATGACAGTATAAAACCCCATGCTGACCCAGACAACAGCATGCCTTTGACAAAGCCATCTGTGGATGACGAAACGCGTTAGGCGGATATCCTCTACACTACCTGTGGATTACAAATATTGTGATTTCAACTCCCACTTGGACCAGCCCTCCAACCTCATCAAGTACTGGACTCTCAAAAGGGACACCACCACCTGATAACAACTTGCGGCCCTCCATTCCGTGAGACGTGTGTCATCTTTCCTCACGAGGGGAGCTCTATATCATCAGGCTGCAAACAGGTATATGGACACCCGCTATCCAGCAATTCATCTTATGAGAGGGCAACACTAGGAACAAGTGAGACTTTAATTCATTCACACCCAGGCCTTTTGTAGAGGTGGACACTGTCATAGTAAATATACAATATACTTTTTACCTTTTTATTATATGTGATCGTATTGTTATGTATTTTTATTGATGTCTTATATTAAATATTAATACTGTAATACCCAATTGGTCAACTATTTTTATTAAGTTAGCGCTCCACCACCAATTTTCTTCTTTTCTCATCAGCTTCTGATATATAGGGGACTTACCATCCCCCGGTGTTGAGCAGCTCAGCAATACCAACTCATCTCAATCAGCGCCCTACATATTCCCTGCCATCCAGGTGGTAGAGAATATTAAACTCTCTTGTCCATTTTTCCATTGGTATACGGGCTGCGGAGATGAGTTGCTTTGCAAATTTTAACGAAAGGATTAACAGGAGGCAATCATATTTATCCAAATGGGATAAACCAAGTGAAAAGATATCCCTTGAGACTAATGATCTGAAGGATGATTTCAACACTTTGGAAGATTTAATGAAATTAGAAACGAGACATTGGCTAGACGGCACCAATTTACAAAAATATATTGATCAAAAAATTATCCCTAGAGGATTAAGACTAAGTAAACCGTCAATCTTCCAAGGTGATGAAGACTTTCAGAGTAAATGGAACTTATTACTAGATAAATGTTCATTATCACTTATGGAGCTTGTGGTGGACTATAGACATAAAAAAGCAAAATCCACAGAGGGGGAGATAGAAATTATAAAGAAAAAATTAGAAAAATACAACAACAGCAAAGAATATAAAGAAAGGGATGATGCACTAACAGAAAAGTTATTGAAATTTGAAAACTTCTTAATGGAGTCCAAATGTAAAAAATTCCAAAGAGATATTGATGACTACAAGGGGGGAGACATAAGGGCATATAAGAAAAAAATCACACAATTTGATAGAATCAAAAACCAATCTGTATACCCTAATCATAGGGAAATATTCCCAAACAAACCCTATCGAGACAGGTACGACAGTTCCAGCTCAAATTATGGAAAAGAGAATAGAGATAACCACAGATCGCCTAGGTACAGACCACATTACCAGTCACAAACCAACACTTTATCCAAACAAGTGTATAATTCAGGAGCCAGACCTAAACTTAGGACGAAAGACACACAAGAACCCAGTAACTCAGGGCTTTTTTTAGGACCCCCTCTCCCAAAATACAGTCAGAGGGAAACCAGATGGGACAAGGAGTCAATACACAGAAATCCAAAAAAGCGGAGAAATTCAGACCTAGAGGAGGAAGAGGAGGGAGGAAATTACAGCTTAAGAAAATAAGAACAAAATCAAAAAATACTAAGAATACCCCTGGTAACAATAAAAAGATCTTTAACCTCTCATCAAAAATCCTCTCAGAAGGGGAAATCAAAGTACTAGAGAAGGGACTCAAATTTTCCCCATCAACTCCGCCAAACATTTTCATGCTCTTTGTTGAGCTAAATAGGTTCATAAGAACTATGTGCAGAAAAAAATTCTTTGCAACAAAAAAGTTAGCAGCATCAGGTGATGACTCATTCCCCATAATTCTAGACCAACAAGATGATCAGGCCCTACGGGAATTGGAAAGCCTTTTAGAAGAGAACACACCTCAAAAAAATAAATTAATATTTGATCTAGATAAAGACCGAAAAACCTTCCGGAAAAAATCAGAATTTTACCCTATCAAATCAAAAGGGACAGCACTTGACACTTTCTATAGAACTACGATGGAGGACTTCAGATCCCTATGTTTAAATAAAAATAATGATAAAAAATTCCACAAAAGAGACAATCTTAACAAAACAGAACGTCTAGCCTTAAAAAATCTACAAAAAGATACTAATATAATTATAAAGGAGGCAGACAAGGGAGGGGGGGTGGTAATTCAAGACCTAGCAGAATACCTAAAAGAGGCAGAAAGACAACTTTCAAATACCACCCATTACATCAAAATAAAAAAGGACCCCACCGCACAATATAATAAAATATTGAAAGATCTTTTGGAACAAGCAATGGGAAATTCTATCATCACAAAAGAGGAATTTAAATTTATTTTTTCAGAACATCCTGTCACCCCCACTTATTATCATTTGCCCAAAATTCACAAATCACTCACCTCACCCCCAGGGCGCCCTATAATTTCTGGTATTAACTCCCTCACGGCCAACTTATCTGCATATGTTGATTCTTTTTTACAATCACGGGTGCAATCACTGAGGTCCCACATCAAAGATACTCAACATTTTTTAAAAATAATTCAGAACGTCAGGTGGAGGGATAGCTACGCTTTCCTAACACTTGACGTTTCAAGCTTATACACCAATATTCCACACAATCAAGGCCTTCTGGCAATATCAAATCGTCTCAAAGAAGATGGGGACCTCAGTGATACTCACATCACTTTTTTATTAGAATCTATTGATTTTATCTTACAACACAATTACTTTATCTTTGACGACACATTTTATTTACAGGTGATGGGGACGGCCATGGGGACTAGGTTCGCCCCGAGTTACGCCAATCTCTACATGGGCATGGTCGAGGACCAGCTTGTGTGGGGTGGCGGACACGGGGCGAGCCTGGTACTCTATGGCCGCTATATAGATGATTTATTTTTTATTTGGAATGGTGATGAACACTCTGCACTTTCTTTTGTCACTTCCCTCAATGCGAATTCCTTTAATTTACAGTTTACTCATACTTACCATCGAAATCAAATTAATTTCTTAGATGTGTCTCTTTCCGTTTCAAACAACCAAATACACACCTCAAATTACAACAAGGAAGTCAATACAAACTCATATTTGCATTATTACAGCGCACACTACCCACCCTGGAAGCAAAATATACCTCGAGGACAGTTCCTAAGATTGCGGAGGAACTGCTCGGATCTAAATAAATACAATGAACAAAGTATTCAGATGACCAGGTCTTTTTTAGACCGAGGATACCCAGAATATTTAGTCCAGAGGGCCTGTAATGATGCAAAATTGACTGACAGAAAGGAATTATTATCCCCCAAAAAGAGAAAAACTAAAATAAACAAGAACCCAGACGAAGGAAATAGGGAATTTTCCTTTATTTCCACTTATAATAGAGATACAGAACAAATAAAAACTATTATAAACAAAAACTTTAACCTACTGAGGTGCGATCCCATACTTAGGGAACATCTCCCTAAGAGACCAAACTTTATTTTCAAAAGAAACAAAACCATAAAAAACATCTTAGCACCAAGTTTCTATAAGGGAACCAGTTCAGAGAAAAAGAACTGGCTGAATGACCTGACTACATCAATTCAGGGTTGTTTTAAATGCAACAAAACGAAATGCATTACGTGTCAGCACATCCAAAACAAAACAAAACACATAATGACAGCTGATAACAAACTGTGTGAAATTCGTTCTTTTATCAACTGTGATACCACATTTGTTATATACTTACTAACATGTTCCTGCAACCTGAAATACGTGGGCCGAACCACCAGGTCTATGAAGACCAGATTCCTCGAACATCGAAGGAACATAATAAATAAAAAAAGTAACCATAGTGTCTCAAGACACTATATCTTTCATCACAACAGTGATCCCAAGTGCTTGAAAATTGTTGGTCTGGAGCACGTCAAGAATACAAAAAGAGGGGGTGATCGCTTCAACACCCTCTCTAGACAAGAAATTTATTGGATGCATACATTGAATTCCATTCACCCTGAAGGTCTGAATGACCAAGTGGAATTGAATGTATGCCTCTAAAACCAGAAATTGAATAACAAGTAATATATAAATAAAAATATAAAAAAACCAAAAATAAATACAAAACTTTCTGAATATTAATGTGCCCTATCGGGATACCTTATCGTTTTTGAGTGTATAAAACGTATGTATCAAAATGTGGTTTCTCTAAGACTCTTACCCATCTAATCAGATATCTATTAGAAGAACACCTTATATCTTACTAAATTAAATTGTGTATTTATATCTGTATTTATGTTACCTCTCTTACTCTCTTTTTTTCTGCATATTGATGCGTATGGAAGTTGCCATGACAACAATACAACAATAAGATATAATAATTCCGTATTTTTCTTCCCACTTTGTCTAAGCCCCTTTTCTCTATGCTCAAAATACCATTACTATACGGAGATACTGGATATATGTTTAAATTATTCATATGATTAAAACCGACTGTTATAGAAATACCTATAAAAGATAAAAAGCCCCAAGTTGCGGGGAAACATCTATGCGTAACACCCGGAAGTCCGGCTGAGACCTATGCGTCTCACAGACCGACAATCAGACCAGGAAGTCGGGTGACGATACTACACGCCGGACATTTGCTACATCACATCCGGTTTCTTTCCTCTGCACGTAACAGAGGAAACACACTGTCCACCAATGCAATCTCCCATTATGCGCTCCACATACCGGAAGCTGTACGCAACGTGCGTTTCAGCTACCGGATGCGAATTTGTGAATACAAACGATCTCCCTCTGCATATAGCAGAAAATATACACTGTCCACCAATGTTCTTTTCCCCATTATGCGTCCCACAGACCGGAAACTGCACGCAGTGTGCGTTCCAGCAACCGGATGTGGAACAAAAAGTATACAAAAACGATCTTTAAAATGGTATCTTTATGTGGAATATGTATATATAAGACAAAACATTTGTCAGATTGCCTCCTGTTCCATCCAAATTGTCCGCAAAAGAGATAATATAGCGGTTTCTTTGAATATTTCTTAATGACCAATTGGGTACCTCACTTAGAGGTCAAATGTAATGTTTCCTGTATGACAGTATAAAACCCCATGCTGACCCAGACAACAGCATGCCTTTGACAAAGCCATCTGTGGATGACGAAACGCGTTAGGCGGATATCCTCTACACTACCTGTGGATTACAAATATTGTGATTTCAACTCCCACTTGGACCAGCCCTCCAACCTCATCAAGTACTGGACTCTCAAAAGGGACACCACCACCTGATAACATCTTGCGGCCCTCCATTCCGTGAGACGTGTGTCATCTTTCCTCACGAGGGGAGCTCTATATCATCAGGCTGCAAACAGGTATATGGACACCCGCTATCCAGCAATTCATCTTATGAGAGGGCAACACTAGGAACAAGTGAGACTTTAATTCATTCACACCCAGGCCTTTTGTAGAGGTGGACACTGTCATAGTAAATATACAATATACTTTTTACCTTTTTATTATATGTGATCGTATTGTTATGTATTTTTATTGATGTCTTATATTAAATATTAATACTGTAATACCCAATTGGTCAACTATTTTTATTAAGTTAGCGCTCCACCACCAATTTTCTTCTTTTCTCATCAGCTTCTGATATATAGGGGACTTACCATCCCCCGGTGTTGAGCAGCTCAGCAATACCAACTCATCTCAATCAGCGCCCTACATATTCCCTGCCATCCAGGTGGTAGAGAATATTAAAC
This sequence comes from Crinia signifera, assembly GCF_055691185.1. NCBI lineage: Eukaryota > Metazoa > Chordata > Amphibia > Anura > Myobatrachidae > Crinia > Crinia signifera. The sequence continues at coordinate 191,996 of NW_028142082.1, read as the reverse complement.
TCTCTTGTCCATCTTTTAAAATGTGTCTGAATAATGAGTGCACCTGCTGGGTGACCTGGAAAACGTGCACTGTTGGGGGGACTTGAGGACCACGGTTGGGAACCACTGCCCTAGAATGTCATGTGCATGATCTAGGGATCCATCGTCTTGGACAGAGATAAAAGAAGAAGATTAAGAAGCATTTAGAGCAGTTTCTGTTGTTTTACAGCTGCGCTAGCATAATGCCGGGAGATGATTGCTTGGTTCTTTGTCAATATCCTCTCTGGGAGAAGCAACCGCAGGCCGCTTTCAGGGGGTGTGGCGGAACAGACTCAACATTAGACCCCGCCCCCAGCCAACTTATACTGTAATTTGGCTTCTAATTGTGGTTTTACCTAACATTTACTGACTACCGGTACTCTGACAAGGGAGCGAGCGCAAAGAAGCCCCGTGCAGGTTCGGTGGCTCATCGGGCATTTAGCAGTCGGGATTCCAATGTCGGTATAGTGACTGTCGGGGGGCATCCGGCTCTTGTTATCATCTTTGTGCTTAATTCAATCTTATCCTCATGTATGTAACCCGAGAATGGGAGGTTTATCAGCTGCATCATTATTTCTCTTTCCTCCACTAGGTGACACTGGAGAGTTACAGTGGGGAATAGAAGGGCGACCACAGGGAGCTTGGGCACTTTAGAATAAATTAACAGTGACTAACTCCTCCCCTTCTACTTCCTCTCCTAGGCAGTCTTAGCATGTGCCCTGCGGGAGCTGGGCGCATTGTTAGCTCACTCTTGGGCTTTTCTAATTTTTTCTTTATTTTTCCGGATTTTTAAGATCTACACAGGCAGATAGTCCCTGTCCCTATCTGCCTGCGACGAGGGCGCTGTTGAGGGACCGGTTGCAGCTGCTTGCAGCTTGCCTCCGGAACCTGGCTGACAGAACCACCGTTCCGGGGTCCCCGTCGCCGCTGCATGCAGCGCGCCTCGCAAGCCTTGGCGCGTACAGCAGCTACAGGGGTAAGTATGCCCCTGGGTCCCTGTTAGCAGGGAACCAGGTGGGATTGCTCTAAAAGCGCATCTCAGTACTTTGAGAGTACAGCGCGGCTCAGTTCTGTGAGAGTACAGCGCGGTCAGACAGGCAGGTAGCACCCTGCCCTACCTGCCTGCAAGGGGACCACTGTACCAGAGAATCCGGTCGCCGCTGCATGCAGCGTGCCTCGCGGACTTCCTTCAGCCACAAGCATGGCAGGGATACGTATACCCTGGCTCCCCACTAGCGGGGTAGCCAGGTAGATGCATTGGCGGTTTATCCAGCTGCAACTATAGCATAATAATAGAGTACAGTATTTTATTTTCTTTGTATACTCTATTATTATGCTATAGTTGCAGCTGGATACCAGCATTAAGATCTCCAAGGGATCCATTTGCACACTTTTGTACAGTTTGTCAGTAAGACCGCTATCCGGAGTGAAAACTTACATTCACTATCCATTTACCTAAGGGTATGTACATTCTCAGTATTGAAAAAGTAACTACTTAATTGTGTATATACTAAATTAGTAATATGGCCTTTCTCCACCACCTAGAAAGTTACCCCTGAGGAAGTCATTTTTTTTGACGAAACGCCTTGGGAGTTTTTTCCTGATTATATCGATTCGACCAACTGACTGCATACAAGCAAAAATGTTTTTACTTTGTTTTTAAATTAATTGTATTAAATACTGTTGTACAGTGACCTGTCGATATATTTTCTTGATCCTTCTGGTGGTGGATCTCCATAAAATAGTGGCGCGCTCTGTCTTCTATCTTTTTTCTTCTATTCCCCACTTCCCCCGCTAACAGGGGGGACTGACAGAGTGCTGCCCAATCTACTTTATCTAGCGCATTGAAAGGGTACCCCACTCTTTGTTCCATATATATATATATATATATATATATGTATCAGAATGGAATAGAGAAGCGCTTCATAGTGTAAAACTGTATTTATTTAAAACACATACAGTGCTGCGGCACATAAAATCAATGTGGACTCGTACCGTTAAGGTAACCGCTGTGGGCTGGTTACCACAAGATTTTAAAATAAGAAGCCTCAGGCAAAACTCCAACCTCCGTCAGGACTCAGCCGGGTAACAGAACACGCTCACCGCACTGGGAGTGGGGGAAGCGCGCCGGGAACTCCAAACAGGAACGGACTCGGTGGGGAAGCCGGGGCACAGGTACAGCAGACGTCACCAAACCCCGCCCTAACGCGTTTCGTATCAAACTTCGTCAGAGGGCGTGGTTGGTGACCGTCTGCCGGCGGCTTAAAAGGGAGCAGTGACCAATCAGGCTGTGGGTTTGCCGGAGGTGTGTATTTCCAGACAAAAACCAATCAGGCTGTGGGTTTGCCGGAGGCATATACTTCCAAACAAAAAACAGTACATTTGTACAGACAACAAAATATCAACAGTTACATAAAAGAAATATATATATATAGCAAGATGCAACATAGTTGCAATGAATGCCAATAATATACAATATACAATAAAAGGACAAAAATACAAATATACAGTATAAGAATGGACAATATATACATCCAATTCAAAACAGTTTCTGCAGAGGAAAAGAAACTGACATTGAGAAGCAAAAATACATACAAATGGCAAAAATCGGAGGAAAGGCTGATAATAAAAAATATTAATTACAATACATTAATAAAAACCATACAGAGATGATTATACACCAGAATCTGTACAGATATCACAAAACAGTATATACATACATGGAAAAAGAGTATTATCAAAAAAAGGGGAAGGGATTTAGCGATTAATGAACGGCGTGATTTCATACCCCTCATTAAGACCTTGGGGTACCAAGCTACCAAGGGTAAGGATCCAGAAGGTCTCGCGTCTAAGTAGTGCGCGATCTCTGTCGCCTCCCCTTTTCCCAATAGGGACCAACTCAAGGCCCATAACCTTAGTGCCCTCTGGATTACTATTATGACAGGATTTATAATGTCGGGGAACACTGTGATTGACCACGCCATGTTTTATGTTCCTCAAATGTTCCAAAATGCGAACCTTCAAGGGGCGTTTGGTCTTGCCTATATAGATGGACCCACAAGGACAGATCAATTTGTACACGACATAGGTTGAGTTACAATTAATAAATTGATTTATTCTAAAAGTGGTACCATCATGCGACAAAAAAGATGAGCTCTTTTTAACCAAAGAGCAAATCTTACACCTGCCGCAAGAAAAGCAACCCTTCAGGGTGAGGAAAGAAGATGGGTTAACATTAGATGACACAGATGGAACAGGCTCTAGTTGACTCTTAGATGTCCAGGCACTGATGGTTTTGGCCCTTGTAAAAACAATTTTCGGAGCATCTTCCAAATGTTTACCCAGCACAGGATCACACTTAACAATATGCCAGTGTTTCTTTAAAATAGTAGAAATTTGTTTTTCCCCATCATTGTACTTTGTAATGAAGAGACAGTCACTATTCTTATTCTCAGGATCTTTAACTTTATACTGAAGCACTTCTTCACGTACTGAGTCCCTGGCTTTAATAAATGCCGACTCCACTATTTTCGTCGGATACCCTCTTTCCCTAAACCTTTGAGTATAAATTTGAGCCTGTTCCTCAAAGGTTTGTATATTGGTACAATTCCTGCGTAAACGCAGGAATTGGGAAAAGGGGATGTTGTTCTTCCAGGGTTTTGAATGGCAACTCTCATACTCCAAGTAACTGTTGCTATCGACACTTTTAAAAAATGTACATGTCTCAACCTCTGGGATTTGTGGAAAATTTTCTATACTCAAAAGGAGGTCCAGGAACTCAATTTTTTCACTCTGGAAATTGGACGTGAATTTCAGATTGAAAGAATTATTGTTTATCTCACCCATAAACTGATTAAATTCACTCTCATTCCCCCTCCAAACAAGGATGATATCATCGATATAACGATGAAAAAAATGTATTTTCGATGCCCACACACCTTTAAGCAAGTCACATTCCCATTCCCCCATATATAGATTGGCCAGGCTGGGGGCACAAATCGTCCCCATCGCTGTGCCCCACAGCTGCAGATACCAATCTCCCAGGAATTCGAAGTAATTGTGTGTGAGCACAAATCTGAGACACTCACACACAAAATCTCCAGCCTCCACGGAGATAGAGGGATCACGTGCCAGAACCGCTCTCACAGCTGCTATTCCTCCCTCGTGTGGGATAGCAGTGTAGAGCGATTGGACATCAATTGAGGCCCAATTAAGTCCCTCTTCCCAAGAGATTGACCTTACAAGTTGAAGCATATGTGTGGAATCCCGCACATAAGTACCGAGCTTGGGAACATAGTGTTTAATAACCGAGTCCACAAACTCAGAAACCCTCGACGTAAGAGAGCCCACACCAGCCACAATAGGGCGACCCGGATCCTTGTGGATCTTAGGCAGGTGGTAAAACGTGGCCAAGTTGGGGTTAGGGTTATACATATATTTGAATTCATCAACAGACAAGATCTTATTAGCTAAACCAATTTTAAGCAGGGTCTCAAGTTCAAGTATGAACAGAGGAGTGGGGTCGGAGTCCAGGCGGCGGTAGGAGATGTTATCATTGAGCAATCTGTGGGCCTCATCCACATAGTACTCCCGATCCAGGACCACGACCCCACCCCCCTTATCCGCACTTTTAATCACGATATCAGTGTCACATGACAAACTTTTCAAGGCATCAAATTCCTTCCTAGAAAGATTCCTTTTTGTATTTTTACTTTTCAATTTATCTATATCCTTTTTAACCAGATCTGAAAACAGTTCAAGGTGTGCACCCCTTGACTCAACAGGATAATAAATCGATTTAGGTTTAAGTTTGGAAAGTGTATCAACCTTTTGGGAACCCTGGGTATCATCCCAATTTCTAAGGGGAGCATCTGCTTTTCTCAAAAAATGGCGTTTTAAGGTAAGTTTCCTTATATACAGATTTAGATCTATATAAAGATCAAATTTGGTAGGGCCAGCAGAGGGAGCAAAAGATAATCCCTTTTGCAATACGCTGGTCTGTATCGGTGTAAGGACCTTTTTAGACAAATTAAACACACCACTAATGGTTGGTTTTAAAGTGCTCTCATTTTTGGCTCTCGTCCTGTTGATTCCTGATCCTCTCTTTCCCCTCTCTGTCTTTTTTGACTTAGTGGGGTATAGACTCGATGTTGTGGTCTGTGATCGTTGGGGGCAGGTCCCTGACCTAAAAAATTATTCTCTGGGTTTTCACTAGAGGAAGTAAGTCTCTCATATCGATTTTTGTGAATAAAACCCATAGACTCTCTCTCCGGGTGTCTAGAATAATTACCATTACCATTATTAGGCCTATTATCTCTTTTGTACATATTATTTCGATTCCTATATGGGACCTCTTTCCAGGTGTTAGATTCATTTCTATAGGGACGTCTTGGGGAATTAAATCTCCTATTATCGTTAACCCTATAGTTGGTGGTTGGACGCTTATAATTCTGGACAGACTCCTTTTTATCCACATGCCATGATCTTACTTTATTAAGCTCGTAGTCCATTTTATCCCTTTGATATTTTTTATGTTTAGTCTCCACCACTTTACTCTCAATACTCAAAACTTTTTTATCAATCTCAGCTTTCCTCCTTTTAAAAACCTCAGTATCCTTCTGCTTATCAAGATCAGCTCTTAACTCTCCAAGCTGCTTCTCTGTATCCTGAAGGATTTTCCTTTTTTCCGCTATCAACAATTTAATTAGGGAAAATGAGCATTCATCTAATATATTGAACCATTGTTTCATAAAATTTTCGTTGTCAAGACCCAACGTAGGCATTTTATTAAGTCTTAAACCACGGGGAATTCTTCCACAGGTTAAATAATTGTCAAGACTTTTAATGTCCCACCAGGACTTAGTCTCTCGTACTAAAAGCTTTTCCAGCAGGTGCAATGCATCAGGATTGATGGCACCTGTGTCCGCAGAAGCCTGCGGGCAAATGTGCTCATCAAAGATGCGATTGCATTCCTGCAATCTTTTGTCATTAAGGTCACTGCTTCTAAACATTGCAAAATATGATCTTTTTACAAAGAATCAATATATACAGTAATAAACAAAATGATATAAATATATAACCACACAATAGCAGCAAAAATTCACCAATGAGTCCAGTAACACAGGCACGTTGAACAACAGGGAAGATGAATCTGCGCTTGTATGTGGTCACCAACCAGACGATGAACAGGATAAACTTATTCCTGTGAGACACTAAGTCCAAAGATATAGCGGACTGCAGCTTTCTCCAGCAAAGAACCCAGGACTCATAGGGTTAAGGAAAATCTGTATCAGAATGGAATAGAGAAGCGCTTCATAGTGTAAAACTGTATTTATTTAAAACACATACAGTGCTGCGGCACATAAAATCAATGTGGACTCGTACCGTTAAGGTAACCGCTGTGGGCTGGTTACCACAAGATTTTAAAATAAGAAGCCTCAGGCAAAACTCCAACCTCCGTCAGGACTCAGCCGGGTAACAGAACACGCTCACCGCACTGGGAGTGGGGGAAGCGCGCCGGGAACTCCAAACAGGAACGGACTCGGTGGGGAAGCCGGGGCACAGGTACAGCAGACGTCACCAAACCCCGCCCTAACGCGTTTCGTATCAAACTTCGTCAGAGGGCGTGGTTGGTGACCGTCTGCCGGCGGCTTAAAAGGGAGCAGTGACCAATCAGGCTGTGGGTTTGCCGGAGGTGTGTATTTCCAGACAAAAACCAATCAGGCTGTGGGTTTGCCGGAGGCATATACTTCCAAACAAAAAACAGTACATTTGTACAGACAACAAAATATCAACAGTTACATAACTGGTCCTGGATCGGGAGTACTATGTGGATGAGGCCCACAGATTGCTCAATGATAACATCTCCTACCGCCGCCTGGACTCCGACCCCACTCCTCTGTTCATACTTGAACTTGAGACCCTGCTTAAAATTGGTTTAGCTAATAAGATCTTGTCTGTTGATGAATTCAAATATATGTATAACCCTAACCCCAACTTGGCCACGTTTTACCACCTGCCTAAGATCCACAAGGGGCTTGACAAGCCTCCGGGTCGCCCTATTGTGGCTGGTGTGGGCTCTCTTACGTCGAGGGTTTCTGAGTTTGTGGACTCGGTTATTAAACACTATGTTCCCAAGCTCGGTACTTATGTGCGGGATTCCACACATATGCTTCAACTTGTAAGGTCAATCTCTTGGGAAGAGGGACTTAATTGGGCCTCAATTGATGTCCAATCGCTCTACACTGCTATCCCACACGAGGGAGGAATAGCAGCTGTGAGAGCGGTTCTGGCACGTGATCCCTCTATCTCCGTGGAGGCTGGAGATTTTGTGTGTGAGTGTCTCAGATTTGTGCTCACACACAATTACTTCGAATTCCTGGGAGATTGGTATCTGCAGCTGTGGGGCACAGCGATGGGGACGATTTGTGCCCCCAGCCTGGCCAATCTATATATGGGGGAATGGGAATGTGACTTGCTTAAAGGTGTGTGGGCATCGAAAATACATTTTTTTCATCGTTATAGCGATGATATCATCCTTGTTTGGAGGGGGAATGAGAGTGAATTTAATCAGTTTATGGGTGAGATAAACAATAATTCTTTCAATCTGAAATTCACGTCCAATTTCCAGAGTGAAAAAATTGAGTTCCTGGACCTCCTTTTGAGTATAGAAAATTTTCCACAAATCCCAGAGGTTGAGACATGTACATTTTTTAAAAGTGTCGATAGCAACAGTTACTTGGAGTATGAGAGTTGCCATTCAAAACCCTGGAAGAACAACATCCCCTTTTCCCAATTCCTGCGTTTACGCAGGAATTGTACCAATATACAAACCTTTGAGGAACAGGCTCAAATTTATACTCAAAGGTTTAGGGAAAGAGGGTATCCGACGAAAATAGTGGAGTCGGCATTTATTAAAGCCAGGGACTCAGTACGTGAAGAAGTGCTTCAGTATAAAGTTAAAGATCCTGAGAATAAGAATAGTGACTGTCTCTTCATTACAAAGTACAATGATGGGGAAAAACAAATTTCTACTATTTTAAAGAAACACTGGCATATTGTTAAGTGTGATCCTGTGCTGGGTAAACATTTGGAAGATGCTCCGAAAATTGTTTTTACAAGGGCCAAAACCATCAGTGCCTGGACATCTAAGAGTCAACTAGAGCCTGTTCCATCTGTGTCATCTAATGTTAACCCATCTTCTTTCCTCACCCTGAAGGGTTGCTTTTCTTGCGGCAGGTGTAAGATTTGCTCTTTGGTTAAAAAGAGCTCATCTTTTTTGTCGCATGATGGTACCACTTTTAGAATAAATCAATTTATTAATTGTAACTCAACCTATGTCGTGTACAAATTGATCTGTCCTTGTGGGTCCATCTATATAGGCAAGACCAAACGCCCCTTGAAGGTTCGCATTTTGGAACATTTGAGGAACATAAAACATGGCGTGGTCAATCACAGTGTTCCCCGACATTATAAATCCTGTCATAATAGTAATCCAGAGGGCACTAAGGTTATGGGCCTTGAGTTGGTCCCTATTGGGAAAAGGGGAGGCGACAGAGATCGCGCACTACTTAGACGTGAGACCTTCTGGATCCTTACCCTTGGTAGCTTGGTACCCCAAGGTCTTAATGAGGGGTATGAAATCACGCCGTTCATTAATCGCTAAATCCCTTCCCCTTTTTTTGATAATACTCTTTTTCCATGTATGTATATACTGTTTTGTGATATCTGTACAGATTCTGGTGTATAATCATCTCTGTATGGTTTTTATTAATGTATTGTAATTAATATTTTTTATTATCAGCCTTTCCTCCGATTTTTGCCATTTGTATGTATTTTTGCTTCTCAATGTCAGTTTCTTTTCCTCTGCAGAAACTGTTTTGAATTGGATGTATATATTGTCCATTCTTATACTGTATATTTGTATTTTTGTCCTTTTATTGTATATTGTATATTATTGGCATTCATTGCAACTATGTTGCATCTTGCTATATATATATATATTTCTTTTATGTAACTGTTGATATTTTGTTGTCTGTACAAATGTACTGTTTTTTGTTTGGAAGTATATGCCTCCGGCAAACCCACAGCCTGATTGGTTTTTGTCTGGAAATACACACCTCCGGCAAACCCACAGCCTGATTGGTCACTGCTCCCTTTTAAGCCGCCGGCAGACGGTCACCAACCACGCCCTCTGACGAAGTTTGATACGAAACGCGTTAGGGCGGGGTTTGGTGACGTCTGCTGTACCTGTGCCCCGGCTTCCCCACCGAGTCCGTTCCTGTTTGGAGTTCCCGGCGCGCTTCCCCCACTCCCAGTGCGGTGAGCGTGTTCTGTTACCCGGCTGAGTCCTGACGGAGGTTGGAGTTTTGCCTGAGGCTTCTTATTTTAAAATCTTGTGGTAACCAGCCCACAGCGGTTACCTTAACGGTACGAGTCCACATTGATTTTATGTGCCGCAGCACTGTATGTGTTTTAAATAAATACAGTTTTACACTATGAAGCGCTTCTCTATTCCATTCTGATACAGATTTTCCTTAACCCTATGAGTCCTGGGTTCTTTGCTGGAGAAAGCTGCAGTCCGCTATATCTTTGGACTTAGTGTCTCACAGGAATAAGTTTATCCTGTTCATCGTCTGGTTGGTGACCACATACAAGCGCAGATTCATCTTCCCTGTTGTTCAACATATATATATATATATATAAATCCGGAAGGGCCGTCACTCTGGACTGAAGTGAGCTGAGATGTGTAGCTTGCCTCGGTGCCAGCTTGCAGAGGGCAGCCACAATGAACTGCCCACAGAATACAATGACGAAATGAATGGGCACTCGAGGACTCACAAATGCTGGTGAAATCAAAAGGCCGTGTTTATTCCATAAGTGGTCTTACAGGCGTCAACGTTTCGGGGGCCGGACCCCCGTCGTCAGGACAAAATGCAGACAGGGTGAAGTACAGAATAAAGTACAAGTGCATGGGTATTTATAAGACATGTTAACAAATAGGCGCTAACTTACCCCCTCCCTGTAGCCGTCCCCCACGTGCATCCACGGGCCGGTTTCCGGAGTCCTGCGCACAGCAGTGACGTCACCACGTTCGGCGGCGTCCAGCTGACCGCACGTCATCACGGTCGTCATCCCGCGGTGACGTGGGTGGGCTGGGAAAGAGATTGCAGCTCACATTAGCATGAATACAAGTATCGTGCTACAGAAGTCATAAAGCAACAAAGGCATCCATACATACACAAAACTTCAGAGGATGCAAGTGAATAAAAAATGCAAAAAAACAAGTGAACATGACCATATTATGACTACATAGTGACATCTAGTGGCTAAAAATGAGAAGACATATATAATAAAAAACGAACATTTAAAAAGGGTATACATATAAAAAGATAACTGCGTGCGGCCCCGAATTGGAGCCGTACTGGGCAAAAGTCAAAGTGCATATGCTGGGTGAGGTGCAAACCCTATGGCGTGAGTGGTTTAAATGCAGGGAGAAATACTGAGTCCCTGCTGGGTATCTATAATAAGCAAAAACAGCCCTGTGTGGGGTGATGCAGCCAGCATCACTGTATGCGCATAGCACCAGAAGCCAGAAATTGCAACAACAGAATGCCAGCATCTTGTATATTATATGTTATCCTGGTGTGTCACCAGGACACCGATAAGGCTGGGGGACTGGTGTCACACAGTGGGATGACAAGTACCTTTAACAAGGGGGAGAGAAGACTTCCGCTTCCGGCTGCAGGCAGGACGGCCGCGTGAGGAGAGAGCTCCGTGGACGGCGAGGAGGGCGGCACCCCTAACTCGCTGGATCGCGGTCCCCAACGGCTCACAATAGCGGCAAAGTCCATCGGAAGCCAGCGTGAAGTGCATGGAGGAGTTTTTACCTCCCATGCCTAAACGCCAGACCCGCCGCACCTCAGCAAAGCCGCAGACGCAGGCACCCAAAATGGCGGCCGCACCTTCCTCCCTGGCTGATAAAATCCCGGCGGAGAAACAGACAGAGCAGAGACAGGCAGCCCAGCAGCAGCACAAGAATAATGAAGCCCTGACAGAAGGGAAGCGGGCACCTGTACAGCTGCAACAATTTCAGTACCAGCCACAGCAGAAACAGGTACCGGGCACCCCACACTCCCCTATCACTGACTACCAAAGCACCCCTGAATGCCTAGTGCAGGACACAGGCAGTGGGGAGGAGGAAGACACAGACGCTGGGGCATATAAGGGGATGATGAAGGCTATCAAAGCAACGATAGCACCTATGTTTAAGGAGCAAGTAGAGGCATTTAACTTAAGCTTTGCTGATCTGAAAGGACACATGTCACAGCTTACACAGAGAGTATCACAGAATGAGGTGCAGATTGGGGCAACATTTCATGACGTACAAGAGTTGAAAACCCACAATGCTGAACTGCAAAAATCTGTATATGCTTTAACCCAGGGGTTCCCAATCTTTTTTGAATCACGGCACCCTAGAGTATCAAAAAATTTTCACGGCACCCCTAGGCCAAAAATAAATTTATTAGATTGGGTTTATATGTGATTCTTTGGGTCAGTTATGTGGTAAAGGACAGGATTTGCGTCTGTTTGTACACATTTTATTAATGGCAGCCACCAGCATTGCTTTTGCTCATAAATCATTAACCATTAACAATTTGAGTTGGTCCTGGACTATCAACCCAGGGCACCCCTGCATGTGTCCCGAGGCACCCCAGGGAGCCACGGCACACAGTTTGGGAACCACTGCTTTAACCAATAAGGTCGACGACCTTGAAAATAGATCAAGGAGATCGAACCTCAGATTAGTGGGACTCCCAGAGATGGTCAGAGGCCCAGCACTGCATCATTTTGTTCGCAACACCCTGCCATCCCTGCTGGGAGTAGAACAGGACTGCACGGATATGGTGATAGAAAGAGCCCATAGGCTAGGGCCTGAGAAGGAGGGAGTAAACGTGAGACCAAGAGTCATCATATTTAAATGCCTCAATTATTTACACAAGGAAACTTTATGGACAGCCTTGCGAAAGCTAAAATCATTGCAGTGGGAAGGTCACAAGCTGCATTTATTTCAAGACTATTCGGCGGAAGTGACCAGGGCGCGGAAAGAATTCACCAGCATTTGTTCAAAGCTCATTGCAGATAAAAAGAAGTTTGCCCTGTTGTACCCCGCCCGCCTTAGGGTGTTTGAAGGGGACTCATTCAAGGATTTTTCTACAGCAGCAGATGCCAGGGCATATCTCCGGATGGAGAATGCAGATTCTGCTCAGCCGTAAGAAATATAAGTGGAACAGCTTGCTAATGTATCGGCCACAAGGCTTTGGGGGTTGATACCTAACAGTAATTTACATGTTGTTAATCCTAATAGAACCTTCATAGCTTGAGGCCTTTATATGCACTTAAGTACCTTAAGATGTAAAAGCTAATAAGCGTGATTTATGTATGGTTTACACGGGATATTAAGGGGAACGTGAATTATATGTTATAAATTCTGTATCAATATTAGGGGTGCCGACCCGACTACGCAACCGGGGAGATTGGTTAGATCTGGTCAATCCGGCTGCGTAGCGATAGACGGAGGTAAGGCAATAGCCGTTAGAAGGATGTTGGGGAGGGAGGAGCCACAATATTTAGGCTCACCCCTCACTGCTAGAGGTGTGAAAGTTAAACTGCACAGCATGAAAGCGATTTTATTCGCAGGGAAAAGTTTTTTGGGGTCAGGGGGGTGGGGGGTGGAGGGATGGGAAAGTTGCGGGTGTGTTTTTCTGTGGTTTGTTCAGGGGGGGGATGGGGGGGGTGGGACTCAGGGACGAGTGCATCTTTAGTAGGGAATATTCTTACAGTAAGTTATGATGTCTAATGTGAAATTGTGTTCTTGGAATGTGGGAGGGATCAATTCCCCGATAAAAAGGAAGAAGCTGCTGTTATATCTTAAAAAGCAAAAAGCAGATATTGTCCTGTTACAGGAAACACATCTCACTGATAGTGAGCATGAAAAACTGGGAGCAATGGGATTCAAGGTGGAAGCTTATGCTTCCTTTAATTCAAAGGCTAGGGGGGTGGCGATACTGTCGAGGAGGGCATTGGGGGTGGAGGTTACCAAAATTATTAAAGATCCGGAGGGGCGCTATATTCTTGCAGAAATGACAATTCAGGGGGAAAAGTATGTAATATGCAATATATATGCACCTAATGCTTACTCTAAAAAAATTCTTTACTAGTTTATTGACAAAATTATACCCGTATGCAGATTCACGCTTAATTCTAGGGGGGGATTTTAATATAGTAGCCAAACCATCAATAGATAAATCCTCTAAACCCAAACGAAAACCCACTAATCCAGCATTAGGCATTGGGGATATATCATCACAACTACAGGTAGTAGATAGCTGGAGACTACTACATCCAACTGATAGAGAATATTCTTGTGTTTCCGCAGCTCATGGTTCACTGTCACGAATTGACTACATGCTTGTGTCTACTGGCCTCTGTGGGCGCCTTCTAGAAGCTGGAATGGAACCGATAAGTTTGTCGGACCATTCCATGATATGGATACTGCTAGAAACGGAGCTGGACGTCGGGAAACACCGCCAATGGCGGTTCCCCTCGTACCTAGCATCGTCAAAAACGTTCAGGGACGCCCTGGAGGCCAAGTGGATGGAGTACCAACATAATAATGGGGAGCACAAGGCAGATCCATTGTTGAAATGGCAAGCGGCAAAGGCAGTTCTCAGAGGAGAAATCATTTCATACGTAAATAAATATCGCAAGGACAGGACGGTAGATTTGTTTAGGGCTCAAGAGCTATTGACTTCTGCATATGCCAATTATAGTGCATCCCCTACCACGACACACAAAAATGACTACATGCAGGCAAAAACAAAGTTCGATGCGTTGCTGGAATCCCAAACTCTGTCAAGTATAGATAATACTAAATTCCAATTCTATCGGCACGGCAACAAAAATGGACGTCTGCTGTCCAATTTAATAAGAGGCACAAGAACATCCGCACACATTAAAACCCTACATACATCAGGGGGTAATAGGGTACACAAAGGGCCAGATATACTTGAAGTATTGAGGGGATTCTACTCTAAACTTTACTCCCAGGGAGAATTAAATCAGGAGGAAAAAAATAAATTTTGGAACTCGGTTTCCATGCCACAGATTTCTACAGCTGCGGCGGAACGAATCATGGCCCCCATAACAGTAGAAGAAGTGACACAGGCAATAACCAAATTAAAACCCCTCAAAGCCCCTGGGCCAGATGGTTATTCAGGGGAATTTTATAAGATTCTAAAACCTAGGATAAGTGAAAATCTGACGGCAGTCTTTAATGCCATACTTACGGGACAACAACTGCCGCTGTATTTCAATTCTGCAGTGATTAAGGTGCTCCCGAAGCCGGGAAGGGACCTAGAGGAACCGGGGTCTTATAGGCCCATCTCGTTATTAAACACTGACTATAAGTTGTTAACCAAAATTATTTCTGAAAGGATTAAATACATTTTGCCTACAGTTATTTCCGAGGATCAGACCGGGTTTATACACGGCCGCCACTCGGTGGTAAATGTACGCAAGTTACTGTCGGTGGTCCAGAGGCTGAGGGAAGAGGGGGGCTCGGGTGACCGGGTCATAATATCTATGGACGCCGAAAAGGCATTTGACCTGGTCACCTGGGACCATCTGTACGAAACGCTGGCTAGATTTGGATTCCCACAGACCTTTATTCAACTGATAAGCTCCCTATACACCTCACCCTACACACAAGTTGCATGTAATGGATATATCTCGCTCCCTTTCCTTATTCAAAAGGGGACGAGGCAGGGGTGCCCGCTGTCCCCACTTTTATTCGCAATGGCTCTGGAACCACTTGCAGTGGCACTTAGGGCAAATCAGGGTTTCAGGGGGATCACGGTGGGAAACACAGAATTAAAAGTCAGCCTCTTCGCAGATGATATGCTGCTATTCGTATCCCAGCTATCGGAATCCCTACCGGCCATTAAGACATGTATTAATGGATTTGGATCATTTGCGGGTTATAAGATAAACTACCATAAATCAGAAATATTACAGGTATTAGGACCTCAGGTGGCGGAAATACCGCGACATATCATAGCCCCCTTCAAGTTGAATTCCAAAGCCATTAAATACTTAGGCATAAATGTCCCAGGCAATATTGGTGATCTATACAAACTAAATTATTCGCCTATTATTGGAGAGTTGGAGAGAATGCTGGGGATTTGGAAATCGCTACCGATATCAATGATGGGAAGGGCGGTAGTCATACAGGTCATTGCATTTCCAAAACTCTCATATAGCATTCAGATGCTTCCAATTAGGTTATCTAGAACTGATATACAGAAAATCAATAAAATATTTTTCTCCTTCTTGTGGCAGGGGAAAAAACCACGTATCTCCAGACACAAAACATATCTTAAAAAAGCCGATGGGGGGTTAGGAATACCGAATGTCCTGGCCTTCAGCCAAGCAGTCCACATGAGGTATATATTAGATTGGCTTCAGGGGTCTGATGCATACACACACAGGGCACTAGAGGGAGACATAGTCTTACCATACTCACTAGCAGGCCTGCTTCATGTCCCTAGAACTAAAATACCACAGCAAATACTAGCAAATATATTGTTTAAAGACACATATTCTGCATGGCTATTTATCAACAAAAAGTTGGGCCGCAGCCACCAGAATACAAAATACGATACATTATGGGGAAACCCAGGATTTACTCCAGGAGTGTCAGAATTAGGATATGATAGATGGAAAAAGCAAGGGATACTGGCGGTCAAGGACGTATTTGACCCTGGAGGAAAGCTCTTATCATTTCAAGACATAGCAACTAAATATTCACTACCCAACAGAGATTTCTTCATGTTTCTTCAGGTCAGGCACTTTATTCAATCTAAAAAGGGTCCTATGCTGGAGGCTGGTACCCCAGATGTAATCCAACAAGTGTTTGCTTTGAGCTCCACGGGTCCTTATAGGATAAAATATATCTATGGGGAAATCCTGCCGACTTCACCTGAAAAGGTTTGGACCGCCATGGTACCAAAGTGGCGGACAGACATTCCAGGGGTTACTTCAAGTGAAACACTCCATGAACATATGGGAAAAACACTTAAAGTCTTACATTCCACTATGCTGCAGGAAGTCCACATAAAAACTTTGCATAGAGCGTACATTTCACAAGCCCAGAGGAAATACTTTATACCTGGGGAACTAGGAATGTGTCTTAAATGCAAGGGCTCTAATGCTACATTCTTCCACCATATGTGGGACTGCGGGAAAATTAGGAAATTTTGGGACAAAGTAATGATGTATATTAATACTACATGTGGAATAAAACTTACAAAAGACCCTTTGGCAATGCTCTGCGCGAACTTCTCCAACTGGAGTATACCTGGCCGAAAAACTGAACTGTTCCCTCTCTTGACCATAATTGTGACAGTTGCAAAGAAAGTAATCTTGCGCAGCTGGACTAGCCCATCTCCTCCATTTCTGCAGGATGTGAAAGTAGCACTAACACAATTGCTATATTTTGATAGGAGAGCTACACTACCGATGGTGGAGGAAGGCGTTAAGAAATTTTATGCAAAATGGGGAACATATATAAGATCACTGGGTGAAGACACACAGAAACAGGTCATGAAAATATTTGAGGGCACATCTTGGTACTTACTCAGATCACTGTCAAATAACTGAGATGCACTGAGTCCTAGAGGGGGGGGGGGGAATGGGAGGAGGGTTGGGAGTTTATGGGGTTAAGGTTAGTTAGGAAAGAGGTAAGACATTTGTTTTGTTCAAATACTAATAATTATTGTATAAAGAAAAGGTATATATAGGGTGGCAGTTGAAAGTGTTGAGGTCAATACAGAGACCTAGATAATCTAAGATATTATGTCCTGCATAGTTTTGAATAGGGGATAGAAAACCCCGGTAGTATGTTATAGTAAGCGAAATAATTGGGACTCAAAATTCTTTTTTATATATAATTGTTATGCTTTATTTTGTAATACTTTGAGTTGTTCTGCGAAACAAACATTACAATGTACAGAAAATGTTTTACTTTGAAATGTTTTACATTGAAAAACTTAATAAAAACGTTTAAAAAAAAAAAAAAAACAAGGGGGAGAGAAAAGGAAGAAGGAAGACATGATTGTGTGTTAGTGGACCAAAATGGTTACAAAAAATTATGTAGGCCAAGTGTGTCATTAAGGCCTTTAGGGTGTAGTGTGTCCATTTTGTAAATCCACTTGGACTCAAGCTGCAGAAGCTGTTTGGAACGGTTGCCACCCCGTATGTGTACCGGCACGTGGTCTATGATCTTATATTTGATCATTGCCATGTTATGTTTGGCCTTGGCGAAATGCCTGGTCACTGGTTGCTCCCCTGAGCCAGAATGAAGGGCTGCCCGTATGGTACAATCGGTCTTGCCGATGTAATGTATTCCACATGGACAATAAATGATGTAGATAACAAATTTAGTCGTGCACGTGAGGGGCCATCTGATTTAAATTTTTTTTACCCGTATAGAGATGTGCAACTTCGGTCATGAAGCTGCATGTTGTGCAGCCTAGGCACCGGTAACAGCCCATTCTGGTGGGTCTGATTTGTCTAGAAGGGGTGTCAAAATTTGTAATCTCGGTCTTGACCAATAGGTCCTTCAAGTTTGGGCCGCGCTTGTAGCTCGGCATCAGCTTGGTGTCTTTGAACACCGGTAGCTCGGGATCCGAACGCACAATTTCCCACCAGATTTTTACTCTGCTGGTGGTTTCTCGGCTGGCAGAGCTAAAGTCATTAACCCATGGAATACATGGCTTTATGACTTTAGGTGTTGCACCTGTGATAAGAGTGGTGCGCTCACACGCCAGAGCCCTGGCCTTGGCTTTAAGTAGGCCCTGTCTGGGGTAGCCTCTGTCCTCGAACTTCTGCTGCATGATGTCCAGTTGGTGATGGGTTTCAGAGTCGGTATCAGTGATCCTGCATACTCTCAAAAACTGAGTATGGGAGACTCTCCACCGTGTTGCGTGGGTGCGAGCTGTTGTGTCTAAGTATAGTATTGCGATCTGTCTGTTTGACATACAAAGAAGTGTGTGTAAATCCCAAAAATACAAATGTGTAAAAAATAGGCGTATTTCTGCCTACGAATACACCTATTTTTTACGAATCCATTTTGGTACATTTCCCCCGATGTATACATAGTATATATATACACGCTATACTGCTGTTCTGTTCTCAAAGACAACATGAAGCATATATATCACTTGTGGAGCCGATATTTATGGTACAATACGCCCCTGTAATTCTCACATTCATAGAGATCCCACAGCACATCTCCCCCATGTGTTAGAGCCTGACATCTCCGATTTACAAACATGATCATTAGCGATCAGTTTGACCATGTTATTATTGTATACAGAGATCCATATGTAACACACCCGTCCGGATCCCTGTGTTAACACCATACAATTGTCACGCTAGATGCGGTGACATCTTCTTCACATCACTTCTTAAACATTGCTCGGGCAGTAGTCCCGTGGCATCTGAAATTTACACTTCAAACTTGCACCATTTTTTAACATTGTTTTACTGTTTTAATGTAGGTTATTTATGTGCCATTTATGTGTTGTTATAGGCAGAAGCCAAACCCGGATCCTGGAGCGGAGGTTGTCATACAGAAGTGGGCGATACGGTGGGGTCACCATAGCAACCAATCTACAACAGAGGGGAGCGTGATGATGCAGTGAGGCTCCGCCCACTGACATCCGCCCGCACCGGAAGCCGCACTGGACGCAACCGGGACGCTCCACGTACGGGAATGGTGAGTATGCACATGCTGTATGTATTTAAATGTTTGCTGTGTCACCCGCACGCGTTGTACACCTTGACAAAGGGGTATCCAGTCCCCGAAACGTCGGTCACCTCCAATAAACACATTGTTAAGCCCACGGAGTGCCGCTGCCTGCTTGGATAATTCCTTAGATAGATAGATACCAAAAAGAACCCCCACTGGGGGAATAAACAGCACTCACCAGTCTGTAGTTCAATGGAGGTACAACCAGGAGGTAATCCAAAGTTTATTTTCTGCAAGAGAGATCTTCTGACGTTTCGGTCCCCGCTGGTACCTTTATCAAGGCAGCCACTGTGTCAAATAGTCGCAACTTAAATCTGTGTGGGAAGGGGGATATATAGCCTTTGAGTATAAAGAAATATAAAAATATATGATACAGCCAGTACAGGATATGGCGGGTGAGCCAGTGAGAGGGACTATAGAGAGGTAGGGCAGGGGGATCAGAGGCGGTCCTGCAGCGATGCATAACCCACAACAGAGAGAGCCGGCACCGGGAAGGGTGATCCCTGGAGAGGACAAGGGCCTGTGCAGTGCTGTGAGCTGCTGACCTGTAAGGAGCGGAGGCTGCGCAGCTGTGAGACCAGGAATGGCGCCAGGAGAGCCAGGCTCCTCCAAGTCCCCTACTGCTGCCACCTGCCAGAGGGAAGGGAACCGCGCTGCCCCCACTAGCTGCCAACCACAGGAGGAGCCCCAAACCCGGAGAGAACAGAATGATGTGTGCTGCCGAGGTGTCCTATATAGTGCCTGCCTGTGGAGGAGCCGAGAGGGTGAAGACTAGAACCTCAAGGAAGAAGGTGCTGAGGGGGTAAATTACCAGGGAGCACACCCAGCCGGAGGATTCTCCTGAAGTTGCTCCGAAGAAGATAGAGGACGCAGCAAGTGAAGACCAAGGTGCGCAGGCACCGCGGAGGACACCCGCTCTCGAGGAACCAGGACTGGAGGACATGCAAAGGACCCCTAGCTGGAGACCTGTAGAAGCCCCCTCAGTGGTGCGGAGCTGCCCCTAGAGATGCCTGCCCGAAAGTAAGTTAAGAACACGATGTAACATCAAGGACAGGAGCTGCTCAGAGGACAGGTGACAGCCCAGCGGAGGAGAGGATAGAGGAGGATCCCCAGCCTGATAGGAGCCGGGGGTGGAAGCAGAGGCCGACCCAGAACAGCACAACAGGCGGAGCAGAGGACGACCCAGCACCTCCTGCTGCAGGAGCCGAGGACACGGGACACAAGGCAGACGTCAGGCTCATGGCAGATGCTGTGCGGCTGTGGTACAGGTATATGTGCGCTGTTGTGTGTTTATGCTGGGCGTTATGGGTAATAGAGGAGGTTTCTTTTTTAGGATGTCGGTATGTGGTAGACTCGCTAGTTATAGGATGTGTAGTATGCTAGGGTTTGTGGTTATAGTGGATGTATTTGTGTATGCAGGGCACCATTTGCGGATGTACTAAAAGGATGATCACAAAAAGGGATTGCCTGCAGTTCCTATTCGCACCACTAGATGTCACAATTTTTTTTACTTCAACTGAGAATTTGTATGTTGGACACTGGTTGTGTATCCTGGACAGTCGGTAGAATAGGTAATCAGCGCTCAGTATCATTCTGTGGAGTTTTCGTAGCTTCTTAAAAGAAGCTGTAAGCGCTGCACAGGGAGGCCAGGCAGCGTCTCCCCTGTGCACAGTGAGCTGACAGGACGCGCTTCTGTCAGCTCCTGCTGTGCTAGCAGTGTGAGGATTCACTAATGAGAATCCTCACACTGTGCCTACCTAGCTAGTGTAAAAGTTAATAAAATAATAAAAACCCTAACTAACTCTACTCCTTCGGCTGCTCCGGCAGCCCTTTAGAATAGCACCCACTCCAGTGGGCACCTAACACGAACTGAGGAGTCTGGGATGCAGTAGGGGAGGAGCCTACCCTCCAAAAGCTTTAGGATAGGTGCCTGGCTCCTGCGGACCCTCCTACATCCCAATGTGAAGCTGTGTCACCAGGACCATTGAAAGAGAAAAGTATGTGCTGCACATACTTTTTGTACTTGCTTTTCATCGCATTGTATGCACAACGCATGTACAAGGATAAATGCGATGCGTGCTATTTAAGCTCAAAATGCACGCCCGCATCGAGACGTGTATGGGCACCTTAAGTCAGAGAGAACCTGAGAATTCTGACTGGGAAGTGCAATTAACAGGTCAGATGTGGACTGCTGCTTTGAAGTTGGATATCTCCATTTCCCCAGGGCCGATTTTAAAAATTCTGGTATCCCTGGAAAAAGGGGATCCTCAGCTATCAGAGTATGGCCCTTATACACCTGGGGCCCCAGAGCAAGTGCCCATTAAGCCCATACGAAAAGACCGCCCTGGTCCCGGTTCGCTGACGTCATCCGGGGGCGATTATGCTGTGTACACACGGGGGCGATAGGGGCTGAAATAGCTGGGAATATGGTTGCTGAGTGACCATATTGCCAGTGATTGGAGTGTGCACCAGCGATAAATCGCCGGGTGCGCGCTCCCGTTTTCACAAAACGGGACACTGGGCAATATGATTGCTGATATGATTGCTAGCAATATATTGCCAGCGATCATATTGCCCCGTGTGTACGCACCTTTATTCCTAACAATTTTGCTGCACCCGTCATCTTGAAACGTGCACATGTCCCTTTGTTGATGAATTTACAAGACTGCCTAATTAGAGCAATAATTGATATTTGCGTGGAGATTAATAACAGTATTACAGACACACATGCTATGACCGATAACACACACGTAAAAGACTTATTTTAATTTTTTTTCTAATGCACTTTATTTCACATTTATCACTTTTCACTTATGTTTTTAATATTTCGCTGTCCTTAATAAATGATTCAATAAAAATCATGTTTTAGCCAATTCTCTGTTTCTTGGGTCACTTTATTAATGTACCTATAACATTAATCAGAACATTAATATATGCTAACCTAGATTGCCCCTTGTAGGAATACTTTATCTTTCTTTGCTTCCAAGTCTAATACATATTCCTGGGTGCGCCTCCCCCATTACCAATTTATACTTAATATAGTAATGCAGGGGTGAGATAGCTATACCAATTACAGGCCGTTCGGATTGATAGCCTCTATCTATTAACCTGTATCAGCGATATCAGATGGTCGACAGTCATCAGGTCGACATACTGCAAAGTCGACATGGGTCTAGGTCGACAGGTCATTAGGTCAACATGGTCTAGGTCGACTGGGTTTTTCACTGGATTTTTGGGGGGGTTTTTGAGCCGACATGTGCCGACAGGCGGAATTTCATGCCCTACCATCCACTAGGGCAGGCGTTCCCAACCACGGTCCTCAAGGCACACCAACAGTGCAGGTTTTAGTGATATCCAGGCTTCAGCACAGATGGATTAATCCAAATCACAGGTACTAATTAAGTCACCTGTGCTCAAGCCTGGATATCATTAAAACCTGTACTGTTGGTGTGCCTTGAGGACCGTGGTTGGGAACGCCTGCACTAGGGTGTGGTGGGAGAATAACATAGAGTGCCAAGCACAGCCAGACATGCGAGGCGATGCGGTGCACTTAATCCTGTGTCCATGTTGACTGTGTCGGCATTCGGGTAAAAAAAAAGGTACAAAACCCCATGTTGAGCTAGACCATTTTGACCTAATGCTTTTTTGGACCAAATGACCTGTTGACCTTGACCCATGTCGACCTTGCAGTATGTTGACCTAATGACTGTCGACAATCTTTAGGTCGACCATATGATCCTTACCTGTTTCAGCAAGGGGTGTGAGGCCAATTTCTCTCTTTCTCTCCAGGGAATGGAGAAATATCTGTGTTTAGAGCCAGACTAGAATCACGTCTGCCCGCAGACAATAGATCGGGTATCATTTTTTTATTTTTTTTTATGTATGTTTGACAAAGGCCATACACTTCACTGGAGGCGAAGATCCGCAGACGAAGGCCAGAGCATACAGCTAATTGCTGCCGATCCTACTATTAAAAAAGAAAAAGGAATGTATTGTATACACAGAACATCGAACATGCCTTCCAACTTTTACCAATAGATCAGTGGGACCTGCATGCAGCTGGCCCTGGAAAGGGGCGGGGCTATGTGCAACGGGGGCGGGACCGGGCATCGAGGCCCCGGGTTTTCCATCCTCTTTGCCAGCGTACCCAGCCCCGTCTCTCCTTGCTGCGCACGGCACCTATCCAGCAATCACCGGCTGCTCCACAAAGCAGAGCAGCCATGATCACCTCCCCTCAAGGGACATCAGGGCAGGCTCCAAATAGCGGGACCATACCACTGTAATCAGGACAGTTGGGAGGAATGCTATAAATACATTATCATGTAGCGCCTATTATTCCTGTTGTCCGACTCTACCTGTATGACTACATGTGAATGAAAACACAGAGGCTGCTTCTTTTGCCCAACGTTTGGGAATTTATGATATTTTAGTTTTCGGAACTTGTCTCCTGTCCTACATAACAGTTTATAGACGCTGTGACCAGGGGTGAGGGTCATTAAGTCGACAGTAATTAGATCTTTTGGTCGGCAGTGAAAAGGTCTACATATGAAAAAGATCGACCTGGTTTAAATTGACGCTGAAAACGGTCGACACAATCCAAAAGGCTGCATGAAAAAGGTCAACACAGGAATAGGTCGACATGAGTTATTAAAGAAAATTGTGTATGTGGAAATCTGCTGACACGGGCAATGTATAAGTGTACAGCAACACGGACACACAGCTCCAATTTCTATTCACTTTTTTCTTAATGCACTTTTTTAATTTTAACCTATTTTGCTGTTTTGTGCCAATGAATAAACTGTATATTTAGAACAATTGGTCTGTACACAGACTCCGTCCTGCCCCCACTTAAAGTTATTCCTCCTGGTTATATATGGTGGCTAATTATTAATATTATGTAGTTTGAGCAGAAAATATTGTGGTATCAGTGGATGAGTCAAAAACTCAGGCTGCTCCCGGATCCGAAGGCGCTATACCCCACGCCCCTGAAACAGCAGACACTGGAGGAGGATTCGAACCCGTGGTGGCTCAGCCTGAGTGGCTGTCCCAGACGCTGAACTAACGGTACACGCCACTGTACCAGCCACTCATACACGGACTGTTCGTGTATCTCGTAGCTACAATGCAGTGACGTCATTCACGCTGTGCCGCACCATCGCCACCTATTGGCAGCTGCTGGAACTACACCTGGCACATAATGCATCGTCATCACTCTCCCCCTACATGAGCACTCTGCCGGCTGTTCTGATGGAGGCAGTCACTGACTGGGACGCCATGCCCCTGCGTAGAAGAAGCGGCTGGTAAGTGCACATGTGCAGAACACCCCCTGAACACCAACCTGTGGGTGAGGACTGGAGCTGTATGACGGCAACAAATGAGGAGCTGCCGGGCCGCGAGCACCGATTGGCTCGCAAGTCATTTGAAATAGCCGCACCACGGATGTTCTGAGACATCCGGGTTTCCCACCGCTCTGCCCTGCTGTCTCCTTTCCCACACAGTGCACACCTCTGGCACTGGGCATGTTACCCCTGGCACTGAGAATGTAATACCTGGCAATGAGCATGTATGTAAGCGGCACTTATGTGGCATAATAAAAAATGGGCATTACCATGTTTGGCATATTGTCAAATGGGCATTACCGTGTTTGGCATATAGTATAATGGACATTACGGTGTGTGGCATAATGTGTAATTTGCATTACTGTGTGCATTTCTGTGTCCCTGACCCATAAAGCCATGCCCTAAAATTTTTGGCACAAAATGTTCAGTTTTTATTAGGTGTTGGGTTGTTTTGCACTGTGGGGCATCATTTGAATCAGGGGTGGTATTATGTGGCCACATTATTCTTTTCCTGACAGTGTGGCTGTGACATAATTGGGGGGGGGGGAAGCAAATTTCTCCACTTTAGGCACTGCTGCGCACTAATGTATAGTGATAATAGTTATTAATGTAAACACTGCTGGAGCAGACCAGCAATGTATATGAGACCACTGCCACTGGCCATCAATGTATATTTTTATGGCGTTAATGTATACACTGCCGGCGCAGGTCAACAATGTATATGTTACCACCGCCACTGCCCCCCAATGTATATATTTTTTTGTTGTACATTATACCACACAATGTAATACCCATTACACATTATACCATGCACCACAATGGCCATTACACATTATACCACACACCGTAATACCCATTACACATGATGGCACACACCGAAAGTTCTCAGCGGCACGTCAACGAGGTGGGGGGCAGCGCAAGGGCGCAGAGTGCCACACACAAAAAGGGCAGGGAGCATTTTGAGGTTTTAAAAACGGGCAGGGTGCAGCACCCTGTAACAGAAGCTTAGAAGGAACACTTGTGATATTATGCTGGGTACACATTGGGTAGCTGGAAATGGGGAACGTGCATCATTATTATAGAACAATGTTTATTCATAATCTTTCTGTGGCTGATATACCAGACATAGCCAAGCGATGTTCATAAAACATTCAGTGATTTGACTCTTTCCTTTATGGTGAAATGCCATTGGTAATCAAGATGTATATGGCCAGCAGTCACAGTAACATATACACAGAGGGGTATAGCCAGCAGTTACAGCATCGTATACACAGTAGGGTTAAAGCCAGCAGTCACAGTAATGTATACACAATGGGGTTACGAGCAGCAGTCACAGTAATGTATACACAGTGGGGTATGGCCAGCAGTCACAGTAATGTATACACAGTGGAGTATGGCCAGTAGTCACAGTATGCACAGGAGTCCAGTAGAAAAAAAAAAAAACAATTACAGCAGAGTGCGCAGCGGAGCATGCAAAAGCGCAGGCTTCCATCCAATATAATGGCGCAGAGCCGCAGTCGCACCGAATTCTGTGGGATGCAATTCTCTGGAGAACCCAAGGCCGGGAAGATGGCACTGAGCCTCGTTGGGGGATGTGAGTGTGGCGGAAACGCCCATTGTTCGGAGCATCTCTTTTATTTGATATGTTTGTTTGGCCCCATCACACACAATGGTGGCCCCCACCGTAATGCCCATCACACATGATGGCCCACACTGTAATGTCCATCACACATGGTGGCCCACACTGTAATGTCCATCACACATGGTGGCCCCCACCGTAATGCCCATCACACATGATGGCCCACACTGTAATGTCCATCACACATGGTGGCCCCCACTGTAATGCCCATCACACATGATGGCCCACACTGTAATGCCCATCACACATGATGGCCCCCACTGTAATGCCCATCACATATGATGGCCCACACTGTAATATCCATCACACATGATGGCCCACACTGTAATGCCCATCACACATGATGGCCCCCACCGTAATGCCTATCGCACATGATGTCCCACACTGTAATGCCTATCACACATGATAGCCCACACTGTAATGCCCATCACACATGATGACCCACACTGTAATGCCCATCACACATGATGGCCCCCACTGTAATGCCCATCGCACATGATGACCCACACTGTAATGCCTATCACACATGATGGCACCCACTGTAATGCCCATCGCACATGATGACCCACACTGTAATGCCCATCGCACATGATAGTGGCCCACACTGTAATGCCCATCGCACATGATGACGGTCCACACTGTAATGCCCATCACACACGATGACCCACACTGTAATGCCCATCACACACGATGACCCACACTGTAATATCCATCACACATGATGGCCCACACTGTAATGCCCATCACACATGATGGCCCCCACCGTAATGCCTATCGCACATGATGGCCCACACTGTAATGCCCATCACACACGATGACCCACACTGTAATGCCCATCACACACGATGACCCACACTGTAATGCCCATCACACACGATGACCCACACTGTAATGCCCATCACACATGATGACCCACACTGTAATGCCCATCGCACATGATGGCCCCCACTGTAATGCCCATCGCACATGATGACCCACACTGTAATGCCTATCACACATGATGGCACCCACTGTAATGCCCATCGCACATGATGACCCACACTGTAATGCCCATCACACATGATAGTGGCCCACACTGTAATGCCCATCGCACACGATGACCCACACTGTAATGCCCATCACACACGATGACCCACACTGTAATGCCCATCACACACGATGACCCACACTGTAATGCCCATCACACACGATGACCCACACTGTAATGCCCATCACACACGATGACCCACACTGTAATGCCCATCACACACGATGACCCACACTGTAATGCCCATCACACACGATGATCCACACTGTAATGCCCATCACACACGATGACCCACACTGTAATACCCATCGCACACCTTAACAGCGACTACATATGATGGCACATAAGAGCCTCTTACCTACATGCTCATTGCCAGGGGTTTCTTACTCAATGCCAAAGGTTTTATGCTTAGTTGCCAAGAAGGTTTCATGCTCGTTGCCCAGGAGGTATTATATCCTTGTTACCCAGAATGGGAAAAGCAACCCCAGCAAGCCCTCCTGTCTGTGGAGGGAGGGCTTAGCCGGCAGGAAGAGCTGACAGCCACTGCTAGCAGAGAGCAGCTTAGCGTTGTGGCGGGGGGGGGATTTGTCACTTTAAAGAGCTGCCATGCCGCTCACTTCTCAGGACTTCAGCAGTGGTAACAGCATGGGGGACGGTGGCGGGCTACATCTGTAACAACAGACACACAGCTTTCAGCAGAGAGCTCATCAGCGTTTCAGTGCATGCAGGGGGGGCGGATTAGAAAGTTTGCAACGGGGTGTCAGCGCACCAGGGGGGCAGCGAAGGGCGCAAAGTCCCAGACACAAAAAGGGCAGGAACACTAATTTCTGTGTCCTACGGATGACAGAAGGAGGGTGATATGGTCAGATGTATCTGCCTTCACCGTGGTTCGCAACAAGAGGACTAGCGCAGATTTTGACCCAACTTGAATAACTCTGCAGCTCTTAAGGCCCCCATCTGCTAGGGTGGGGAATCGCCTGTGGTACCCCGCCAACTCACCCGGCAGCTGCTACGTTCAGTTCACAAATATTTCTACCCATGCATGTTGCCCCTTCTTTATATAAACACCTCTTTCTACACTTTTATGAAAACTCTTCACTACTGTATAACTGCAGCTCACCGTTACCAATTCTAAACAGTCTCTTGTTACAGTACATCTTCAGTTGTGACACCTGTCAGTATCACACTGACCCCAGGGGTTAATAAACTGCTTTCTGTTCTACACTGATACTAGTAAATCCCCTAAACTCCAATACTGCTCTAAAACAAACAGTCATATTTATTGTGGGTTTTATTACTGTTTTAATTCAGCTCATCCTGGAAAAGGATTTGTGGCATTGAGAAAACCTCTGCGAGTATTTATAACAGTGTCTTGAGAATAAAACATTAATCTGGTCATGTAATTATAATTATGGTCAAAATAATAGGCAAAGTCAGTGCTGGTGGCTGCCAATCGTAAAATATGTGATAACAGAAGTGAATCACTTGCCTCACCACATAATTACTTTTAAGTACGATATAAACAATCAACTAAATATATATTTTTTTGGCATTTTTCAATAAAGAAACTTTTAGCCTAGTGCTGCTGTGAAAAAAAT
Organism: Crinia signifera; assembly: GCF_055691185.1. Classification (NCBI taxonomy): domain Eukaryota; kingdom Metazoa; phylum Chordata; class Amphibia; order Anura; family Myobatrachidae; genus Crinia; species Crinia signifera. Next base: position 163,504 of record NW_028142082.1, on the reverse strand, counting down.
ACCGGGTTATTACCTGGTAACGGGTTTTCCTCTACTCCGCCATGGCAGCCATCATGTATGGGTTTCTCCCTGCTGGGTAGTGCTTTTGGAAAGGAAAAAATGACCTCTGGATCCTATAAGAAGACTCCTCCTCCATACACCAGTGTCTTTATATTTCTTCAGCTTTAAAACAAACGAACATCATTATTCCACGTAACATACCGTATTAAGGGAGGGAAATACCGCTGCCATGGCGGAGTAGAGGAAAACCCGTTACCAGGTAATAACCCGGTATTTCCTCTACCTCCGCCATGGCAGCCATCATGTATGGGTCATGCCCAAGCAGTACCGTATTTCATAGGGTGGGTCATACTCACATATAACACAAGATCAGGCCACCGGCCACGTAATTCATAACTCAAAAAAGAACGTTTACTTCACGTCTTCGTTTACCGCCGCGCTCAGGACCTTCCTCCCGAACTTGGCATCTGCAGAGGACCAGACGTCCACTCTATAATGTTTTGTAAATGTGTGGGCTGAGGACCACCCTGCAGCCTTGCAAATCTCTGTTAGTGAGGCAGATTCTTTCTCTGCCCACGATGACGCCATTGATCGCGTTGAGTGGGCTTTAAACCCTTCAGGCGGCTCCTGCTGCCTTATGACATACGCTTGTCGAACACAGCTTTTAATCCATCTTGATAGAGTTTGCTTAGAGGCTCTTTGCCCCTTCCTTCCTCCTTCTGATAATATAAACAAATTGTCTACTTTACGAAATTCAGCCGTCCTTTGTTTATAAATGGAAAGGGCTCTAACCAAGTCCAGGCAATGCAATCTGCTTTCTTTACTATTTGTAGGATTTGTACAAAACGTAGGTAATATGATCTCCTGATTGATATGGAATTCTGACGCCACCTTCGGTACAAACATTGGATTTGTCCTCAAGACTACTTTATCTGTATACATCTTAAAGTACGGCTCCTTTATCCACAGTGCTTGGAGTTCCGATACTCTACGCGCTGAGGTCATGGCCACTAAAAACAACACTTTCCATGACAAAAATTTCAAGGCCACCTCTTGTAGTGGCTCAAACGGTGATTCTGTCAGAACTCCTAGTACCAGGTTCAAGTCCCATGATGGTATCGGACTTCTCACCCTTGGTTTAATTCTTTTCACTGCCTGCATGAACCTTTGTACATATCTGTTCTTGGCTACAGTTATGTCCAAGTACATCGTGGCTGCGTTGCGCATAAAGTGCGCCATGCAAATCGCGCCTGGATCGCGCCTGCTCCTTGCGCTATAGTCCCGTTATAGATCGCGTTATAACGTAACGTAATCTTGTAAATGTAACCTGCACTTACACTCATTGACCACCAGATGTCACTTTTACCAAACAGTACAGCGCATGCGTAAAAATCTCTTCTACAAAACAGTGGCCGCCACGACTTTTCACTACGGATCTTGTCCTTAGTTTACGGACAGTTTGTACAGTATTTATTCGCAGAAGCAGCTACGTACGGTCATTTATGTAATTGGTACAGAAGCCATGCTAACCTTTGCTATTGCTGGATGACTACTTAAAACATTATTTGAGGACCTACAGTATCATACTTTACACTACGGATTTTGTCCTTACTTTACGGACAGAGTTATTTTCTTTTATTCGCAGCCGCAGTGACGTACTGTATGGTCATGAACTGTATGTGATTGGTGCAGAAGCCATGCTAACCATCTGCCAAAAGTAAAATCACAGGCAATAGTGGCCTAGCGGGTAGAGGCACGGCTTCTCTATCTCAGTATCAGTAGTTCGATCCTCAGTTGGTTACATTATATTTTTATTTTTGAAACGTTCTTTTTTTTATTTTTTTTAAACTAATACAGGTACTGTAGTTACAGTAGTTGGTGCTTATCAAATTCTTTCGGACTTTTCCACAAACAAAAATTCACAATGGCAGGCATCCATGTACACGATAGTTAATACCCATACTGTACATACTGTACGGCGCTACAGAGAACGTTTTTTTTCGCAAAATAGATTTAGCTGTGCAGGTAAAACTCCTTGCCTTGAGGACCGTGTTTCGGGATAAAATTCGCTAACCTTTGCTAACCAGTCACTTTTCACTACGGATCTTGTCCTTAGTTTACGGACAGTTTGTACAGTATTTATTCGCAGAAGCAGCTACGTACGGTCATGTATGTAATTGGTACAGAAGCCATGCTAACCTTTGCTATTGCTGGATGACTACTTAAAACATTATTTGAGGACCTACAGTATCATACTTTACACTACGGATTTTGTCCTTACTTTACGGACAGAGTTATTTTCTTTTATTCGCAGCCGCAGTGACGTACTGGATGGTCATGAACTGTATGTGATTGGTGCAGAAGCCATGCTAACCATCTGCCAGCAGTAAAATCACAGGCAATAGTGGCCTAGCGGGTAGAGGCACGGCTTCACTATCTCAGTATCAGTAGTTCGATCCTCAGTTGGTTACATTATATTTTTATTTTTGAAACGTTCTTTTTTTTTTTTTTAAACTAATACAGGTACTGTAGTTACAGTAGTTGGTGCTTATCAAATTCTTTCGTACTTTTCCACAAACAAAAATTCACAATGGCAGGCATCCATGTACACGATAGTTAATACCCATACTGTACTGCGCTACAGAGAACGTTTTTTTTCCGCAACAATAGATTTCTCCAAACTCAGACACAGACCGACACCTCAGACAATAAGATGTTGATTGCAGTCATATGTTAATTGAAGTCTGCCTTTTTGTTTGTATATAATTCAAATGCACCTATCAGCTTCATGAAGGATTTCCTTTGTCTCTGCCAGCATAAATTCAGCTACAGATATTAAAATTGTCAAACAATCCAGTTTGTTTTTCTGCATCTAAACCGTGTAGAATTGCTACGGATCGTCTCTTCATCTCTTGCCTGTATACAAGCACGAGATTGTACCTGTACACCTGGACTATTCATTCTGCTGAATCCAAAGTCAAGTTGTTGCTGCGTTCCTGTTCTACCAAGCGTTACCATCATACTGCCTTCCTTCCGCAAGAAGAGTACAGTATCATCTCGCTGGAGCAGTAAGTACACTATACAGTAGTACAGTCATTTGTACATTTCACTGATTGCTGCATTACAGTATACAGTAAGCAGCACTACAAAACGGTCCCTGCGCGGAAGCGCTCGTTTCCCACCCTTCCCTGAATGAAGATGTTTCCCTTTTTTCCCTACTGTTCAAATGCACCCGGTGCAGAATACTGTATACAATCGCCTGCTGTGTATACTGTATTCAGATACTGCAGGCTGCCGCTATGGGTATTGTCCGTAAATACTAGAGTCTGTTTCGCAGACTAACTGTATACAGTAGCGAGTAGTGATATCGTGATTTTTGATGTTCAGTGCAGTGCAGTAGAGATAGCGCCATTGAGAATATTGTACAATGTGTTAAAATTGCCTGGTGTGTATGGGCCGCAAATCCCCGACTAGCGATGACAGTACTCTATTAGGGTGGGCTACTGTAGGCTGCTAAATACTAGTTCTCTCCGTAATACCATTGGTGTAATACCGTAAAACACGTATTTTTTCCTCAAACGAGGGGACCGGTGTTTTTCTCATGTTTACAGACTGTTTCGCAGGCTTAGTCAGTAGTAGGAGCACGTGATACAGTATCGTGATTTTTTCATCTGAAAATTGCCTGGTGTGTATGGTCCAGAGTTCCCCGACTAGTGATGAGAATACTTTATTAGGCTACTGCAGGCTGCCGCTATGGGTATTGTCCGTATAATGTGTAATAAATCCTGGATTGGGGTATTGTCAGTAATATTGTTGTAATACCGTAAATAACGGATCATTTTGCATTTTTTCCCGCATACTGTACTAGTAATTGAAGTAGTCACAGCAATAGGATCACGTGGTATCGTGATTTTCCGCCATTTTAGGGATCAACATGGATGCCACATACAGTACAGTGCAGTGCAGTAGAGATAGCGCCATTTAGAATATTGTACGTGTTAAAATTGCCTGGTGTGTATAGGCCGCAGATCCCCGACTAGCGATGACAATACTCTATTAGGGTGGGCTACTACTGGCAGGCTGCTACTATGGGTATTCTCGTATAATCTGTGCAACTGTAAATACTGTTGGTGTAATACTGTAAATACTGTACAGTAACGTATTTTTTCGCAGGTGGGGGATTTTTGCGCATATTAATAGACTATTTCGCAGACTCAGTCATACTGTATTTGTGTAAAAAAAATCCCCTAGCTGTGTACAAAATCCCCTAGCTGTGGGTGTATTGTAAGTACTGTACAGTCATTACATTAAAAGTAATGCCATGACCACAGGCTGCTCCCCCTGCATAATAATTTGTGTCATGGCATTACTATTATTAATAGTAATGCCATGACACAAATTATTATACAGGGGGAGCAGCCTGTGGTGTCATTGCATTATTATTATACAGAGGGAGCAGCCTGTGGTGTCATGGCATTACTTTTACAGTATATTATACAGGGGTAGCAGCCTGTGGTGTCATGGCATTATTATTATGCAGAGGGAGCAGCCTGTGGTGTCATGGCATAATGCCATGACACCACAGGCTGCTCCCCCTGTACAATAATAATGACACCACAGGGTGCTCCACCTGTATAATATAAAAGTAATGCCATGACCACAGGCTGCTCCCCCTGTATAATAATTTGTGTCATGGCATTACTATTATTAATAGTAATGCCATGACACAAATTATTATACAGGTGGAGCAGCCTGTGGTGTCATTGCATTATTATTATACAGAGGGAGCAGCCTGTGGTGTCATGGCATTACTTTTACAGTATATTATACAGGGGTAGCAGCCTGTGGTGTCATGGCATTATTATTATGCAGAGGGAGCAGCCTGTGGTGTCATGGCATAATGCCATGACACCACAGGCTGCTCCCCCTGTACAATAATAATGACACCACAGGGTGCTCCACCTGTATAATATAAAAGTAATGCCATGACCACAGGCTGCTCCCCCTGTATAATAATTTGTGTCATGGCATTACTATTATTAATAGTAATGCCATGACACAAATTATTATACAGGGGGAGCAGCCTGTGGTGTCATTGCATTATTATTATACAGAGGGAGCAGTCTGTGGTGTCATGGCATTACTTTTACAGTATATTATACAGGGGTAGCAGCCTGTGGTGTCATGGCATTATTATTATGCAGAGGGAGCAGCCTGTGGTGTCATGGCATAATGCCATGACACCACAGGCTGCTCCCCCTGTACAATAATAATGACACCACAGGGTGCTCGCTCCACCTGTATAATATAAAAGTAATGCCATGACCACAGGCTGCTCCCCCTGTATAATAATTTGTGTCATGGCATTACTATTATTAATAGTAATGCCATGACACAAATTATTATACAGGGGGAGCAGCCTGTGGTGTCATTGCATTATTATTAATACAGTATACATGAAACAGCACAGCAGATACTGTACTGTATGTCGTTTTAGATCATGTTAACTTACTACTGTCCTGTGTTTTATCCTCGACCAGGCTCCTCCTGTCCTGCTGCGGCTCCACAAATTTCTGTTCCCCTCTCTGCGGCCTCCTGAAGCGTCCCCCACGAGTTGCTCTGCGGGCGGCCCCAGCCTTCCTCCAGTCTCTGAGTGCAGACGCGTGGGTGGGAGGCGTCAACGTCATGACGTCCACACCGCACCCAGCGTCTGCCGACTGCCACTGGGGATAAAAGGGAACAGGCTGCCGACCGGAGCCCTCCTCCTTGTAGCCGTGGAGGCCGGCGGCCATGTTGCTGTGGCCTCAGACATCATTTAAAAAACCACAGGAACATGGCCGCCCACAGGAACATGGCCGCCGGCCTCAGAAACGGGCGCGGCGGCGCGGCCCGCAGCACACCTGCCAGAGCGGCCTGGGGGGCAGATGGCACCCTGCCCCCCGGCCCAGCCCGCCCCTGCCTCCACCCCTCCTAGTCTGTCTGTCTAAGCCCCATCTGTTAACGTACTGTACTTTTGTTTATCGCTTCATCCCTTTTATTGAAAAAAAAAGCTCATGTCTATGCAGTACGGTCACATAATTTTCGGTACTTGTGACTTACAGTATCTGGGCAGCCAATGTTGAAATTGTATGCCAGTACCCTAAGCATGCGATTTGATGCGATTTCCCTTGAAATTCCTTTGAAGAGAAAATTGCTGTTGCATTGTACAGTATGCTATTGTATTGCATGCGATGCGATTTGATGCGATTTTAATACTGTATGTACAGATGTACCCAGATGCCTGTTTCATATGTGAAATGGCCCCCCAGACCCCATTTTTAATTGTATTCCCACCCTGATGGCTAAATGCCCCCATTGTTAACGCCACCCCACTATCAACGCCAACCCGAAGCGTGGCGAGCGGCGGCGTTACGCGTCCTCCGACCTTTTCATACCCCCACAATCCACGTCGGCGTGGAGTTGATTTTATATAGTGTGGCGAGCGCAAGTGGGGTGGCGTTAACAATGGGGGCATTTAGCCATCAGGGTGGGAATACAATAAAAAATGGGGTCAATTGCGTGCGGTGTGGACGTCATGACGTTGACGCCTCCCACCCACGCGTCTGCACTCAGAGACTGGAGGAAGGCTGGGGCCGCCCGCAGAGCAACTCGTGGGGGACGCTTCAGGAGGCCGCAGAGAGGGGAACAGAAATTTGTGGAGCCGCAGCAGGACAGGAGGAGCCTGGTCGAGGATAAAACACAGGACAGTAGTAAGTTAACATGATCTAAAACGACATACAGTACAGTATCTGCTGTGCTGTTTCATGTATACTGTATTAATAATAATGCAATGACACCACAGGCTGCTCCCCCTGTATAATAATTTGTGTCATGGCATTACTATTAATAATAGTAATGCCATGACACAAATTATTATACAGGGGGAGCAGCCTGTGGTCATGGCATTACTTTTATATTATACAGGTGGAGCGAGCACCCTGTGGTGTCATTATTATTGTACAGGGGGAGCAGCCTGTGGTGTCATGGCATTATGCCATGACACCACAGGCTGCTCCCTCTGCATAATAATAATGCCATGACACCACAGGCTGCTACCCCTGTATAATATACTGTAAAAGTAATGCCATGACACCACAGGCTGCTCCCTCTGTATAATAATAATGCAATGACACCACAGGCTGCTCCCCCTGTATAATAATTTGTGTCATGGCATTACTATTAATAATAGTAATGCCATGACACAAATTATTATACAGGGGGAGCAGCCTGTGGTCATGGCATTACTTTTATATTATACAGGTGGAGCACCCTGTGGTGTCATTATTATTGTACAGGGGGAGCAGCCTGTGGTGTCATGGCATTATGCCATGACACCACAGGCTGCTCCCTCTGCATAATAATAATGCCATGACACCACAGGCTGCTACCCCTGTATAATATACTGTAAAAGTAATGCCATGACACCACAGGCTGCTCCCTCTGTATAATAATAATGCAATGACACCACAGGCTGCTCCACCTGTATAATAATTTGTGTCATGGCATTACTATTAATAATAGTAATGCCATGACACAAATTATTATACAGGGGGAGCAGCCTGTGGTCATGGCATTACTTTTATATTATACAGGTGGAGCACCCTGTGGTGTCATTATTATTGTACAGGGGGAGCAGCCTGTGGTGTCATGGCATTATGCCATGACACCACAGGCTGCTCCCTCTGCATAATAATAATGCCATGACACCACAGGCTGCTACCCCTGTATAATATACTGTAAAAGTAATGCCATGACACCACAGGCTGCTCCCTCTGTATAATAATAATGCAATGACACCACAGGCTGCTCCCCCTGTATAATAATTTGTGTCATGGCATTACTATTAATAATAGTAATGCCATGACACAAATTATTATGCAGGGGGAGCAGCCTGTGGTCATGGCATTACTTTTAATGTAATGACTGTACAGTACTTACAATACACCCACAGCTAGGGGATTTTGTACACAGCTAGGGGATTTTTTTTACACAAATACAGTATGACTGAGTCTGCGAAATAGTCTATTAATATGCGCAAAAATCCCCCACCTGCGAAAAAATACGTTACTGTACAGTATTTACAGTATTACACCAACAGTATTTACAGTTGCACAGATTATACGAGAATACCCATAGTAGCAGCCTGCCAGTAGTAGCCCACCCTAATAGAGTATTGTCATCGCTAGTCGGGGATCTGCGGCCTATACACACCAGGCAATTTTAACACGTACAATATTCTAAATGGCGCTATCTCTACTGCACTGCACTGTACTGTATGTGGCATCCATGTTGATCCCTAAAATGGCGGAAAATCACGATACCACGTGATCCTATTGCTGTGACTACTTCAATTACTAGTACAGTATGCGGGAAAAAATGCAAAATGATCCGTTATTTACGGTATTACAACAATATTACTGACAATACCCCAATCCAGGATTTATTACACATTATACGGACAATACCCATAGCGGCAGCCTGCAGTAGCCTAATAAAGTATTCTCATCACTAGTCGGGGAACTCTGGACCATACACACCAGGCAATTTTCAGATGAAAAAATCACGATACTGTATCACGTGCTCCTACTACTGACTAAGCCTGCGAAACAGTCTGTAAACATGAGAAAAACACCGGTCCCCTCGTTTGAGGAAAAAATACGTGTTTTACGGTATTACACCAATGGTATTACGGAGAGAACTAGTATTTAGCAGCCTACAGTAGCCCACCCTAATAGAGTACTGTCATCGCTAGTCGGGGATTTGCGGCCCATACACACCAGGCAATTTTAACACATTGTACAATATTCTCAATGGCGCTATCTCTACTGCACTGCACTGAACATCAAAAATCACGATATCACTACTCGCTACTGTATACAGTTAGTCTGCGAAACAGACTCTAGTATTTACGGACAATACCCATAGCGGCAGCCTGCAGTATCTGAATACAGTATACACAGCAGGCGATTGTATACAGTATTCTGCACCGGGTGCATTTGAACAGTAGGGAAAAAAGGGAAACATCTTCATTCAGGGAAGGGTGGGAAACGAGCGCTTCCGCGCAGGGACCGTTTTGTAGTGCTGCTTACTGTATACTGTAATGCAGCAATCAGTGAAATGTACAAATGACTGTACTACTGTATAGTGTACTTACTGCTCCAGCGAGATGATACTGTACTCTTCTTGCGGAAGGAAGGCAGTATGATGGTAACGCTTGGTAGAACAGGAACGCAGCAACAACTTGACTTTGGATTCAGCAGAATGAATAGTCCAGGTGTACAGGTACAATCTCGTGCTTGTATACAGGCAAGAGATGAAGAGACGATCCGTAGCAATTCTACACGGTTTAGATGCAGAAAAACAAACTGGATTGTTTGACAATTTTAATATCTGTAGCTGAATTTATGCTGGCAGAGACAAAGGAAATCCTTCATGAAGCTGATAGGTGCATTTGAATTATATACAAACAAAAAGGCAGACTTCAATTAACATATGACTGCAATCAACATCTTATTGTCTGAGGTGTCGGTCTGTGTCTGAGTTTGGAGAAATCTATTGTTGCGGAAAAAAAACGTTCTCTGTAGCGCAGTACAGTATGGGTATTAACTATCGTGTACATGGATGCCTGCCATTGTGAATTTTTGTTTGTGGAAAAGTACGAAAGAATTTGATAAGCACCAACTACTGTAACTACAGTACCTGTATTAGTTTAAAAAAAAAAAAGAACGTTTCAAAAATAAAAATATAATGTAACCAACTGAGGATCGAACTACTGATACTGAGATAGTGAAGCCGTGCCTCTACCCGCTAGGCCACTATTGCCTGTGATTTTACTGCTGGCAGATGGTTAGCATGGCTTCTGCACCAATCACATACAGTTCATGACCATCCAGTACGTCACTGCGGCTGCGAATAAAAGAAAATAACTCTGTCCGTAAAGTAAGGACAAAATCCGTAGTGTAAAGTATGATACTGTAGGTCCTCAAATAATGTTTTAAGTAGTCATCCAGCAATAGCAAAGGTTAGCATGGCTTCTGTACCAATTACATACATGACCGTACGTAGCTGCTTCTGCGAATAAATACTGTACAAACTGTCCGTAAACTAAGGACAAGATCCGTAGTGAAAAGTGACTGGTTAGCAAAGGTTAGCGAATTTTATCCCGAAACACGGTCCTCAAGGCAAGGAGTTTTACCTGCACAGCTAAATCTATTTTGCGAAAAAAACCGTTCTCTGTAGCGCCGTACAGTATGTACAGTATGGGTATTAACTATCGTGTACATGGATGCCTGCCATTGTGAATTTTTGTTTGTGGAAAAGTCCGAAAGAATTTGATAAGCACCAACTACTGTAACTACAGTACCTGTATTAGTTTAAAAAAAATAAAAAAAAGAACGTTTCAAAAATAAAAATATAATGTAACCAACTGAGGATCGAACTACTGATACTGAGATAGAGAAGCCGTGCCTCTACCCGCTAGGCCACTATTGCCTGTGATTTTACTTTTGGCAGATGGTTAGCATGGCTTCTGCACCAATCACATACAGTTCATGACCATACAGTACGTCACTGCGGCTGCGAATAAAAGAAAATAACTCTGTCCGTAAAGTAAGGACAAAATCCGTAGTGTAAAGTATGATACTGTAGGTCCTCAAATAATGTTTTAAGTAGTCATCCAGCAATAGCAAAGGTTAGCATGGCTTCTGTACCAATTACATAAATGACCGTACGTAGCTGCTTCTGCGAATAAATACTGTACAAACTGTCCGTAAACTAAGGACAAGATCCGTAGTGAAAAGTCGTGGCGGCCACTGTTTTGTAGAAGAGATTTTTACGCATGCGCTGTACTGTTTGGGAAAAGTGACATCTGGTGGTCAATGAGTGTAAGTGCAGGTTACATTTACAAGATTACGTTACGTTATAACGCGATCTATAACGGGACTATAGCGCAAGGAGCAGGCGCGATCCAGGCGCGATTTGCATGGCGCACTTTATGCGCAACGCAGCCACGATGTACTTGGACATAACTGTAGCCAAGAACAGATATGTACAAAGGTTCATGCAGGCAGTGAAAAGAATTAAACCAAGGGTGAGAAGTCCGATACCATCATGGGACTTGAACCTGGTACTAGGAGTTCTGACAGAATCACCGTTTGAGCCACTACAAGAGGTGGCCTTGAAATTTTTGTCATGGAAAGTGTTGTTTTTAGTGGCCATGACCTCAGCGCGTAGAGTATCGGAACTCCAAGCACTGTGGATAAAGGAGCCGTACTTTAAGATGTATACAGATAAAGTAGTCTTGAGGACAAATCCAATGTTTGTACCGAAGGTGGCGTCAGAATTCCATATCAATCAGGAGATCATATTACCTACGTTTTGTACAAATCCTACAAATAGTAAAGAAAGCAGATTGCATTGCCTGGACTTGGTTAGAGCCCTTTCCATTTATAAACAAAGGACGGCTGAATTTCGTAAAGTAGACAATTTGTTTATATTATCAGAAGGAGGAAGGAAGGGGCAAAGAGCCTCTAAGCAAACTCTATCAAGATGGATTAAAAGCTGTGTTCGACAAGCGTATGTCATAAGGCAGCAGGAGCCGCCTGAAGGGTTTAAAGCCCACTCAACGCGATCAATGGCGTCATCGTGGGCAGAGAAAGAATCTGCCTCACTAACAGAGATTTGCAAGGCTGCAGGGTGGTCCTCAGCCCACACATTTACAAAACATTATAGAGTGGACGTCTGGTCCTCTGCAGATGCCAAGTTCGGGAGGAAGGTCCTGAGCGCGGCGGTAAACGAAGACGTGAAGTAAACGTTCTTTTTTGAGTTATGAATTACGTGGCCGGTGGCCTGATCTTGTGTTATATGTGAGTATGACCCACCCTATGAAATACGGTACTGCTTGGGCATGACCCATACATGATGGCTGCCATGGCGGAGGTAGAGGAAATACCGGGTTATTACCTGGTAACGGGTTTTCCTCTACTCCGCCATGGCAGCGGTATTTCCCTCCCTTAATACGGTATGTTACGTGGAATAATGATGTTCGTTTGTTTTAAAGCTGAAGAAATATAAAGACACTGGTGTATGGAGGAGGAGTCTTCTTATAGGATCCAGAGGTCATTTTTTCCTTTCCAAAAGCACTACCCAGCAGGGAGAAACCCATACATGATGGCTGCCATGGCGGAGTAGAGGAAAACCCGTTACCAGGTAATAACCCGGTATTTTTTTCACAGCAGCACTAGGCTAAAAGTTTCTTTATTGAAAAATGCCAAAAAAATATATATTTAGTTGATTGTTTATATCGTACTTAAAAGTAATTATGTGGTGAGGCAAGTGATTCACTTCTGTTATCACATATTTTACGATTGGCAGCCACCAGCACTGACTTTGCCTATTATTTTGACCATAATTATAATTACATGACCAGATTAATGTTTTATTCTCAAGACACTGTTATAAATACTCGCAGAGGTTTTCTCAATGCCACAAATCCTTTTCCAGGATGAGCTGAATTAAAACAGTAATAAAACCCACAATAAATATGACTGTTTGTTTTAGAGCAGTATTGGAGTTTAGGGGATTTACTAGTATCAGGGTAGAACAGAAAGCAGTTTATTAACCCCTGGGGTCAGTGTGATACTGACAGGTGTCACAACTGAAGATGTACTGTAACAAGAGACTGTTTAGAATTGGTAACGGTGAGCTGCAGTTATACAGTAGTGAAGAGTTTTCATAAAAGTGTAGAAAGAGGTGTTTATATAAAGAAGGGGCAACATGCATGGGTAGAAATATTTGTGAACTGAACGTAGCAGCTGCCGGGTGAGTTGGCGGGGTACCACAGGCGATTCCCCACCCTAGCAGATGGGGGCCTTAAGAGCTGCAGAGTTATTCAAGTTGGGTCAAAATCTGCGCTAGTCCTCTTGTTGCGAACCACGGTGAAGGCAGATACATCTGACCATATCACCCTCCTTCTGTCATCCGTAGGACACAGAAATTAGTGTTCCTGCCCTTTTTGTGTCTGGGACTTTGCGCCCTTCCGCTGCCCCCCTGGTGCGCTGACACCCCGTTGCAAACTTTCTCATCCGCCCCCCCTGCATGCACTGAAACGCTGATGAGCTCTCTGCTGAAAGCTGTGTGTCTGTTGTTACAGATGTAGCCCGCCACCGTCCCCCATGCTGTTACCACTGCTGAAGTCCTGAGAAGTGAGCGGCATGGCAGCTCTTTAAAGTGACAAATCCCCCCCCCGCCACAACGCTAAGCTGCTCTCTGCTAGCAGTGGCTGTCAGCTCTTCCTGCCGGCTAAGCCCTCCCTCCACAGACAGGAGGGCTTGCTGGGGTTGCTTTTCCCATTCTGGGTAACAAGGATATAATACCTCCTGGGCAACGAGCATGAAACCTTCTTGGCAACTAAGCATAAAACCTTTGGCATTGAGTAAGAAACCCCTGGCAATGAGCATGTAGGTAAGAGGCTCTTATGTGCCATCATATGTAGTCGCTGTTAAGGTGTGCGATGGGTATTACAGTGTGGGTCATCGTGTGTGATGGGCATTACAGTGTGGATCATCGTGTGTGATGGGCATTACAGTGTGGGTCATCGTGTGTGATGGGCATTACAGTGTGGGTCATCGTGTGTGATGGGCATTACAGTGTGGGTCATCGTGTGTGATGGGCATTACAGTGTGGGTCATCGTGTGTGATGGGCATTACAGTGTGGGTCATCGTGTGTGATGGGCATTACAGTGTGGGTCATCGTGTGCGATGGGCATTACAGTGTGGGCCACTATCATGTGTGATGGGCATTACAGTGTGGGTCATCATGTGCGATGGGCATTACAGTGGGTGCCATCATGTGTGATAGGCATTACAGTGTGGGTCATCATGTGCGATGGGCATTACAGTGGGGGCCATCATGTGCGATGGGCATTACAGTGTGGGTCATCATGTGTGATGGGCATTACAGTGTGGGTCATCGTGTGTGATGGGCATTACAGTGTGGGTCATCGTGTGTGATGGGCATTACAGTGTGGGTCATCGTGTGTGATGGGCATTACAGTGTGGGCCATCATGTGCGATAGGCATTACGGTGGGGGCCATCATGTGTGATGGGCATTACAGTGTGGGCCATCATGTGTGATGGATATTACAGTGTGGGTCATCGTGTGTGATGGGCATTACAGTGTGGGTCATCGTGTGTGATGGGCATTACAGTGTGGACCGTCATCATGTGCGATGGGCATTACAGTGTGGGCCACTATCATGTGCGATGGGCATTACAGTGTGGGTCATCATGTGCGATGGGCATTACAGTGGGTGCCATCATGTGTGATAGGCATTACAGTGTGGGTCATCATGTGCGATGGGCATTACAGTGGGGGCCATCATGTGTGATGGGCATTACAGTGTGGGTCATCATGTGTGATGGGCATTACAGTGTGGGCTATCATGTGTGATAGGCATTACAGTGTGGGACATCATGTGCGATAGGCATTACGGTGGGGGCCATCATGTGTGATGGGCATTACAGTGTGGGCCATCATGTGTGATGGATATTACAGTGTGGGCCATCATATGTGATGGGCATTACAGTGGGGGCCATCATGTGTGATGGGCATTACAGTGTGGGCCATCATGTGTGATGGGCATTACAGTGGGGGCCACCATGTGTGATGGACATTACAGTGTGGGCCATCATGTGTGATGGGCATTACGGTGGGGGCCACCATGTGTGATGGACATTACAGTGTGGGCCACCATGTGTGATGGACATTACAGTGTGGGCCATCATGTGTGATGGGCATTACGGTGGGGGCCACCATTGTGTGTGATGGGGCCAAACAAACATATCAAATAAAAGAGATGCTCCGAACAATGGGCGTTTCCGCCACACTCACATCCCCCAACGAGGCTCAGTGCCATCTTCCCGGCCTTGGGTTCTCCAGAGAATTGCATCCCACAGAATTCGGTGCGACTGCGGCTCTGCGCCATTATATTGGATGGAAGCCTGCGCTTTGCATGCTCCGCTGCGCACTCTGCTGTAATTGTTTTTTTTTTTTTCTACTGGACTCCTGTGCATACTGTGACTACTGGCCATACTCCACTGTGTATACATTACTGTGACTGCTGGCCATACCCCACTGTGTATACATTACTGTGACTGCTGCTCGTAACCCCATTGTGTATACATTACTGTGACTGCTGGCTTTAACCCTACTGTGTATACGATGCTGTAACTGCTGGCTATACCCCTCTGTGTATATGTTACTGTGACTGCTGGCCATATACATCTTGATTACCAATGGCATTTCACCATAAAGGAAAGAGTCAAATCACTGAATGTTTTATGAACATCGCTTGGCTATGTCTGGTATATCAGCCACAGAAAGATTATGAATAAACATTGTTCTATAATAATGATGCACGTTCCCCATTTCCAGCTACCCAATGTGTACCCAGCATAATATCACAAGTGTTCCTTCTAAGCTTCTGTTACAGGGTGCTGCACCCTGCCCATTTTTAAAACCTCAAAATGCTCCCTGCCCTTTTTGTGTGTGGCACTCTGCGCCCTTGCGCTGCCCCCCACCTCGTTGACGTGCCGCTGAGAACTTTCGGTGTGTGCCATCATGTGTAATGGGTATTACGGTGTGTGGTATAATGTGTAATGGCCATTGTGGTGCATGGTATAATGTGTAATGGGTATTACATTGTGTGGTATAATGTACAACAAAAAAATATATACATTGGGGGGCAGTGGCGGTGGTAACATATACATTGTTGACCTGCGCCGGCAGTGTATACATTAACGCCATAAAAATATACATTGATGGCCAGTGGCAGTGGTCTCATATACATTGCTGGTCTGCTCCAGCAGTGTTTACATTAATAACTATTATCACTATACATTAGTGCGCAGCAGTGCCTAAAGTGGAGAAATTTGCTTCCCCCCCCCAATTATGTCACAGCCACACTGTCAGGAAAAGAATAATGTGGCCACATAATACCACCCCTGATTCAAATGATGCCCCACAGTGCAAAACAACCCAACACCTAATAAAAACTGAACATTTTGTGCCAAAAATTTTAGGGCATGGCTTTATGGGTCAGGGACACAGAAATGCACACAGCAATGCAAATTACATATTATGCCACACACCGTAATGTCCATTATACTATATGCCAAACACGGTAATGCCCATTTGACAATATGCCAAACATGGTAATGCCCATTTTTTATTATGCCACATAAGTGCCGCTTACATACATGCTCATTGCCAGGTATTACATTCTCAGTGCCAGGGGTAACATGCCCAGTGCCAGAGGTGTGCACTGTGTGGGAAAGGAGACAGCAGGGCAGAGCGGTGGGAAACCCGGATGTCTCAGAACATCCGTGGTGCGGCTATTTCAAATGACTTGCGAGCCAATCGGTGCTCGCGGCCCGGCAGCTCCTCATTTGTTGCCGTCATACAGCTCCAGTCCTCACCCACAGGTTGGTGTTCAGGGGGTGTTCTGCACATGTGCACTTACCAGCCGCTTCTTCTACGCAGGGGCATGGCGTCCCAGTCAGTGACTGCCTCCATCAGAACAGCCGGCAGAGTGCTCATGTAGGGGGAGAGTGATGACGATGCATTATGTGCCAGGTGTAGTTCCAGCAGCTGCCAATAGGTGGCGATGGTGCGGCACAGCGTGAATGACGTCACTGCATTGTAGCTACGAGATACACGAACAGTCCGTGTATGAGTGGCTGGTACAGTGGCGTGTACCGTTAGTTCAGCGTCTGGGACAGCCACTCAGGCTGAGCCACCACGGGTTCGAATCCTCCTCCAGTGTCTGCTGTTTCAGGGGCGTGGGGTATAGCGCCTTCGGATCCGGGAGCAGCCTGAGTTTTTGACTCATCCACTGATACCACAATATTTTCTGCTCAAACTACATAATATTAATAATTAGCCACCATATATAACCAGGAGGAATAACTTTAAGTGGGGGCAGGACGGAGTCTGTGTACAGACCAATTGTTCTAAATATACAGTTTATTCATTGGCACAAAACAGCAAAATAGGTTAAAATTAAAAAAGTGCATTAAGAAAAAAGTGAATAGAAATTGGAGCTGTGTGTCCGTGTCGCTGTACACTTATACATTGCCCGTGTCAGCAGATTTCCACATACACAATTTTCTTTAATAACTCATGTCGACCTATTCCTGTGTTGACCTTTTTCATGCAGCCTTTTGGATTGTGTCGACCGTTTTCAGCGTCAATTTAAACCAGGTCGATCTTTTTCATATGTAGACCTTTTCACTGCCGACCAAAAGATCTAATTACTGTCGACTTAATGACCCTCACCCCTGGTCACAGCGTCTATAAACTGTTATGTAGGACAGGAGACAAGTTCCGAAAACTAAAATATCATAAATTCCCAAACGTTGGGCAAAAGAAGCAGCCTCTGTGTTTTCATTCACATGTAGTCATACAGGTAGAGTCGGACAACAGGAATAATAGGCGCTACATGATAATGTATTTATAGCATTCCTCCCAACTGTCCTGATTACAGTGGTATGGTCCCGCTATTTGGAGCCTGCCCTGATGTCCCTTGAGGGGAGGTGATCATGGCTGCTCTGCTTTGTGGAGCAGCCGGTGATTGCTGGATAGGTGCCGTGCGCAGCAAGGAGAGACGGGGCTGGGTACGCTGGCAAAGAGGATGGAAAACCCGGGGCCTCGATGCCCGGTCCCGCCCCCGTTGCACATAGCCCCGCCCCTTTCCAGGGCCAGCTGCATGCAGGTCCCACTGATCTATTGGTAAAAGTTGGAAGGCATGTTCGATGTTCTGTGTATACAATACATTCCTTTTTCTTTTTTAATAGTAGGATCGGCAGCAATTAGCTGTATGCTCTGGCCTTCGTCTGCGGATCTTCGCCTCCAGTGAAGTGTATGGCCTTTGTCAAACATACATAAAAAAAAATAAAAAAATGATACCCGATCTATTGTCTGCGGGCAGACGTGATTCTAGTCTGGCTCTAAACACAGATATTTCTCCATTCCCTGGAGAGAAAGAGAGAAATTGGCCTCACACCCCTTGCTGAAACAGGTAAGGATCATATGGTCGACCTAAAGATTGTCGACAGTCATTAGGTCAACATACTGCAAGGTCGACATGGGTCAAGGTCAACAGGTCATTTGGTCCAAAAAAGCATTAGGTCAAAATGGTCTAGCTCAACATGGGGTTTTGTACCTTTTTTTTTACCCGAATGCCGACACAGTCAACATGGACACAGGATTAAGTGCACCGCATCGCCTCGCATGTCTGGCTGTGCTTGGCACTCTATGTTATTCTCCCACCACACCCTAGTGCAGGCGTTCCCAACCACGGTCCTCAAGGCACACCAACAGTACAGGTTTTAATGATATCCAGGCTTGAGCACAGGTGACTTAATTAGTACCTGTGATTTGGATTAATCCATCTGTGCTGAAGCCTGGATATCACTAAAACCTGCACTGTTGGTGTGCCTTGAGGACCGTGGTTGGGAACGCCTGCCCTAGTGGATGGTAGGGCATGAAATTCCGCCTGTCGGCACATGTCGGCTCAAAAACCCCCCCAAAAATCCAGTGAAAAACCCAGTCGACCTAGACCATGTTGACCTAATGACCTGTCGACCTAGACCCATGTCGACTTTGCAGTATGTCGACCTGATGACTGTCGACCATCTGATATCGCTGATACAGGTTAATAGATAGAGGCTATCAATCCGAACGGCCTGTAATTGGTATAGCTATCTCACCCCTGCATTACTATATTAAGTATAAATTGGTAATGGGGGAGGCGCACCCAGGAATATGTATTAGACTTGGAAGCAAAGAAAGATAAAGTATTCCTACAAGGGGCAATCTAGGTTAGCATATATTAATGTTCTGATTAATGTTATAGGTACATTAATAAAGTGACCCAAGAAACAGAGAATTGGCTAAAACATGATTTTTATTGAATCATTTATTAAGGACAGCGAAATATTAAAAACATAAGTGAAAAGTGATAAATGTGAAATAAAGTGCATTAGAAAAAAAATTAAAATAAGTCTTTTACGTGTGTGTTATCGGTCATAGCATGTGTGTCTGTAATACTGTTATTAATCTCCACGCAAATATCAATTATTGCTCTAATTAGGCAGTCTTGTAAATTCATCAACAAAGGGACATGTGCACGTTTCAAGATGACGGGTGCAGCAAAATGGTTAGGAATAAAGGTGCGTACACACGGGGCAATATGATCGCTGGCAATATATTGCTAGCAATCATATCAGCAATCATATTGCCCAGTGTCCCGTTTTGTGAAAACGGGAGCGCGCACCCGGCGATTTATCGCTGGTGCACACTCCAATCACTGGCAATATGGTCACTCAGCAACCATATTCCCAGCTATTTCAGCCCCTATCGCCCCCGTGTGTACACAGCATAATCGCCCCCGGATGACGTCAGCGAACCGGGACCAGGGCGGTCTTTTCGTATGGGCTTAATGGGCACTTGCTCTGGGGCCCCAGGTGTATAAGGGCCATACTCTGATAGCTGAGGATCCCCTTTTTCCAGGGATACCAGAATTTTTAAAATCGGCCCTGGGGAAATGGAGATATCCAACTTCAAAGCAGCAGTCCACATCTGACCTGTTAATTGCACTTCCCAGTCAGAATTCTCAGGTTCTCTCTGACTTAAGGTGCCCATACACGTCTCGATGCGGGCGTGCATTTTGAGCTTAAATAGCACGCATCGCATTTATCCTTGTACATGCGTTGTGCATACAATGCGATGAAAAGCAAGTACAAAAAGTATGTGCAGCACATACTTTTCTCTTTCAATGGTCCTGG
Source organism: Crinia signifera (assembly GCF_055691185.1). NCBI lineage: Eukaryota > Metazoa > Chordata > Amphibia > Anura > Myobatrachidae > Crinia > Crinia signifera. The sequence goes on along the minus strand of NW_028142082.1, from coordinate 143,619 downwards.
TGACACAGCTTCACATTGGGATGTAGGAGGGTCCGCAGGAGCCAGGCACCTATCCTAAAGCTTTTGGAGGGTAGGCTCCTCCCCTACTGCATCCCAGACTCCTCAGTTCGTGTTAGGTGCCCACTGGAGTGGCTGCTATTCTAAAGGGCTGCCGGAGCAGCCGAAGGAGTAGAGTTAGTTAGGGTTTTTATTATTTTATTAACTTTTACACTAGCTAGGTAGGCACAGTGTGAGGATTCTCATTAGTGAATCCTCACACTGCTAGCACAGCAGGAGCTGACAGAAGCGCGTCCTGTCAGCTCACTGTGCACAGGGGAGACGCTGCCTGGCCTCCCTGTGCAGCGCTTACAGCTTCTTTTAAGAAGCTACGAAAACTCCACAGAATGATACTGAGCGCTGATAACCTATTCTACCGACTGTCCAGGATACACAACCAGTGTCCAACATACAAATTCTCAGTTGAAGTAAAAAAAATTGTGACATCTAGTGGTGCGAATAGGAACTGCAGGCAATCGTGTGCCTTGTGTCCCGTGTCCTCGGCTCCTGCAGCAGGAGGTGCTGGGTCGTCCTCTGCTCCGCCTGTTGTGCTGTTCTGGGTCGGCCTCTGCTTCCACCCCCGGCTCCTATCAGGCTGGGGATCCTCCTCTATCCTCTCCTCCGCTGGGCTGTCACCTGTCCTCTGAGCAGCTCCTGTCCTTGATGTTACATCGTGTTCTTAACTTACTTTCGGGCAGGCATCTCTAGGGGCAGCTCCGCACCACTGAGGGGGCTTCTACAGGTCTCCAGCTAGGGGTCCTTTGCATGTCCTCCAGTCCTGGTTCCTCGAGAGCGGGTGTCCTCCGCAGTGTCTGCGCACCTTGGTCTCCACTTGCTGCGTCCTCTATCTTCTTCGGAGCAACTTCAGGAGAATCCTCCGGCTGGGTGTGCTCCCAGGTAATTTACCCCCTCAGCACCTTCTTCCTTGAGGTTCTAGTCTTCACCCTCTTGGCTCCTCCACAGGCAGGCACTATGTAGGACACCTCGGCAGCACACATCATTCTGTTCTCTCCGGGTTTGGGGCTCCTCCTGTGGTTGGCAGCTAGTGGGGGCAGCGCGGTTCCCTTCCCTCTGGCAGGTGGCAGCAGTAGGGGACTTGGAGGAGCCTGGCTCTCCTGGCGCCATTCCTGGTCTCACAGCTGCGCAGCCTCCGCTCCTTACAGGTCAGCAGCTCACAGCACTGCACAGGCCCTTGTCCTCTCCAGGGATCACCCTTCCCGGTGCCGGCTCTCTCTGTTGTGGGTTATGCATCGCTGCACGACCGCCTCAGATCCCCCTGCCCTACCTCTCTATAGTCCCTCTCACTGGCTCACCCGCCATATCCTGTACTGGCTGTATCATATATTTTTATATTTCTTTATACTCAAAGGCTATATATCCCCCTTCCCACACAGATTTAAGTTGTGACTATTTGACACAGTGGCTGCCTTGATAAAGGTACCAGCGGGGACCGAAACGTCAGAAGATCTCTCTTGCAGAAAATAAACTTTGGATTACCTCCTGGTTGTACCTCCATTGAACTACAGACTGGTGAGTGCTGTTTATTCCCCCAGTGGGGGTTCTTTTTGGTATCTATCTATCTAAGGAATTATCCAAGCAGGCAGCGGCACTCCGTGGGCTTAACAATGTGTTAATTGGAGGTGACCGACGTTTCGGGGACTGGATACCCCTTTGTCAAGGTGTACAACGCGTGCGGGTGACACAGCAAACATTTAAATACATACAGCATGTGCATACTCACCATTCCCGTACGTGGAGCGTCCCGGTTGCGTCCAGTGCGGCTTCCGGTGCGGGCGGATGTCAGTGGGCGGAGCCTCACTGCATCATCACGCTCCCCTCTGTTGTAGATGGGTTGCTATGGTGACCCCACCGTATCGCCCACTTCTGTATGACAACCTCCGCTCCAGGATCCGGGTTTGGCTTCTGCCTATAACAACACATAAATGGCACATAAATAACCTACATTAAAACAGTAAAACAATGTTAAAAAATGGTGCAAGTTTGAAGTGTAAATTTCAGATGCCACGGGACTACTGCCCAAGCAATGTTTAAGAAGTGATGTGAAGAAGATGTCACCGCATCTAGCGTGACAATTGTATGGTGTTAACACAGGGATCCGGACGGGTGTGTTACATATGGATCTCTGTATACAATAATAACATGGTCAAACTGATCGCTAATGATCATGTTTGTAAATCGGAGATGTCAGGCTCTAACACATGGGGGAGATGTGCTGTGGGATCTCTATGAATGTGAGAATTACAGGGGCGTGTTGTACCATAAATATCGGCTCCACAAGTGATATATATGCTTCATGTTGTCTTTGAGAACAGAACAGCAGTATAGCGTGTATATATATACTATGTATACATCGGGGGAAATGTACCAAAATGGATTCGTAGGCAGAAATACGCCTATTTTTTACACATTTGTATTTTTGGGATTTACACACACTTCTTTGTATGTCAAACCGACAGATCGCAATACTATACTTAGACACAACAGCTCGCACCCACGCAACACGGTGGAGAGTCTCCCATACTCAGTTTTTGAGAGTATGCAGGATCACTGATACCGACTCTGAAACCCATCACCAACTGGACATCATGCAGCAGAAGTTCGAGGACAGAGGCTACCCCAGACAGGGCCTACTTAAAGCCAAGGCCGGGGCTCTGGCGTGTGAGCGCATCACTCTTATCACAGGTGCAACACCCAAAGTCATAAAGCCATGTATTCCATGGGTTAATGACTTTAGCTCTGCCAGCCGAGAAACCACCAGCAGAGTAAAAAACTGGTGGGAAATTGTGCGTTCGGATCCCGAGCTACCGGTGTTCAAAGACACCAAGCTGATGCCGAGCTACAAGCACGGCCCAAACTTGAAGGACCTATTGGTCAAGACCGAGATTACAAATTTTGACACCCCTTCTAGACAAATCAGACCCACCAGAATGGGCTGTTACCGGTGCCTAGGCTGCACAACATGCAGCTTCGTGACAGCTTGCACCGAAGTTGCACATCTCTATACGGGTAAATTTTTTTTAAATCAGATGGCCCCTCACGTGCACAACTAAATTTGTTATCTACATCATTTATTGTCCATGTGGAATACATTACATCGGCAAGACCGATTGTGCCATACGGGCAGCCCTTCATTCTGGCTCAGGGGAGCAACCAGTGACCAGGCATTTCGCCAAGGCCAAACATAACATGGCAATGATCAAATATAAGATCATAGACCACGTGCCGGTACACATATGGGGTGGCAACCGTTCCAAACAGCTTCTGCAGCTTGAGTCCAAGTGGATTTACAAAATGGACACACTACACCCTAAAGGCCTTAATGACACACTTGGCCTACATAATTTTTTGTAACCATTTTGGTCCACTAACACACAATCATGTCTTCCTTCTTCCTTTTCTCTCCCCCTTGTTAAAGGTACTTGTCATCCCACTGTGTGACACCAGTCCCCCAGCCTTATCGGTGTCCAGGTGACACACCAGGATAACATATAATATACAAGATGCTGGCATTCTGTTGTTGCAATTTCTGGCTTCTGGTGCTATGCGCATACAGTGATGCTGGCTGCATCACCCCACACAGGGCTGTTTTTGCTTATTATAGATACCCAGCAGGGACTCAGTATTTCTCCCTGCATTTAAAACACTCACGCCATAGGGTTTGCACCTCACCCAGCATATGCACTTTGACTTTTGCCCAGTACGGCTCCAATTCGGGGCCGCACGCAGTTATTTTTTTATACGTATACCCTTTTTAAATGTTCGTTTTTTATTATATATGTCTTCTAATTTTTAGCCACTAGATGTCACTATGTAGTCATAATATGGTCATGTCCACTTGTTTTTTTGCATTTTTTATTCACTTGCATCCTCTGAAGTTTTGTGTATGTATGGATGCCTTTGTTGCTTTATGACTTCTGTAGCACGATACTTGTATTCATGCTAATGTGAGCTGCAATCTCTTTCCCAGCCCACCCACGTCACCGCGGGATGACGACCGTGATGACGCGCGGTCAGCTGGACGCCGCCGAACGTGGTGACGTCACTGCTGTGCGCAGTACTCCGGAAACCGGCCTGTGGATGCTCGTGGGGGACGGCTACAGGGAGGGGGTAAGTTAGCGCCTATTTGTTAACATGTCTTATAAATACCCATGCACTTGCACTTTATTCTGTACTTCACCCTGTCTGCATTTTGTCCTGACGACGGGGGTCCGGCCCCCGAAACGTTGACGCCTGTAAGACCACTTATGGAATAAACACGGCCTTTTGATTTCACCAGCATTTGTGAGTCCTCGAGTGCCCATTCATTTCGTCATAGTATTCTGTGGGCAGTTCATTGTGGCTGCCCTCTGAAAGCTGGCACCGGGGCAAGCTACACATCTCAGCTCACTTCAGTCCAGAGTGACGGCCCTTCCGGATATATATATATATATATATATATATATATATATATATATATAGAACAAAGAGTGGGGTACCCTTTCAATGCGCTAGATAAAGTAGATTGGGCAGCACTCTGTCAGTCCCCCCTGTTAGCAGGGGAAGTGGGGAATAGAAGAAAAAAGATAGAAGACGCGCCACTATTTTATGGAGATCCACCACCAGAAGGATCAAGAAAATATATCGACAGGTCACTGTACAACAGTATTTAATACAATTAATTTAAAAACAAAGTAAAAACATTTTTGCTTGTATGCAGTCAGTTGGTCGAATCGATATAATCAGGAAAAAACTCCCAAGGCGTTTCGTCAAAAAAAATGACTTCCTCAGGGGTAACTTTCTAGGTGGTGGAGAAAGGCCATATTACTAATTTAGTATATACACAATTAAGTAGTTACTTTTTCAATACTGAGAATGTACATACCCTTAGGTAAATGGATAGTGAATGTAAGTTTTCACTCCGGATAGCGGTCTTACTGACAAACTGTACAAAAGTGTGCAAATGGATCCCTTGGAGATCTTAATGCTGGTATCCAGCTGCAACTATAGCATAATAATAGAGTATACAAAGAAAATAAAATACTGTACTCTATTATTATGCTATAGTTGCAGCTGGATAAACCGCCAATGCATCTACCTGGCTACCCCGCTAGTGGGGAGCCAGGGTATATGTATCCCTGCCATGCTTGTGGTTGAAGGAAGTCCGCGAGGCACGCTGCATGCAGCGGCGACCGGATTCTCTGTTACTGTGGTCCCCTTGCCGGCAGGTAGGGCAGGGTGCTACCTGCCTGTCTGACCGCGCTGTACTCTCACAGAACTGAGCCGCGCTGTACTCTCAAAGTACTGAGACGCGCTTTTAGAGCAATCCCACCTGGTTCCCTGCTAACAGGGACCCGGGGGCATACTTACCCCTGTAGCTGCTGTACGCGCCGAGGCTTGTGGTCCGCGAGGCTCGCTGCATGCAGCGGCGCCGGGGACCCCGGAACGGTGGTTCTGTCAGCCAGGTTCCGGAGGCAAGCTGCAAGCAGCTGCAACCGGTCCCTCAACAGCGCCCTCGTCGCAGGCAGATAGGGACAGGGACTATCTGCCTGTGTAGATCTTAAAAATCCGGAAAAATAAAGAAAAAATTAGAAAAGCCCAAGAGTGAGCTAACAATGCGCCCAGCTCCCGCAGGGAACATGCTAAGACTGCCTAGGAGAGGAAGTAGAAGGGGAGGAGTTAGTCACTGTTAATTTATTCTAAAGTGCCCAAGCTCCCTGTGGTCGCCCTTCTATTCCCCACTGTAACTCTCCAGTGTCACCTAGTGGAGGAAAGAGAAATAATGATGCAGCTGATAAACCTCCCATTCTCGGGTTACATACATGAGGATAAGATTGAATTAAGCACAAAGATGATAACAAGAGCCGGATGCCCCCCGACAGTCACTATACCGACATTGGAATCCCGACTGCTAAATGCCCGATGAGCCACCGAACCTGCACGGGGCTTCTTTGCGCTCGCTCCCTTGTCAGAGTACCGGTAGTCAGTAAATGTTAGGTAAAACCACAATTAGAAGCCAAATTACATTATAAGTTGGCTGGGGGCGGGGTCTAATGTTGAGTCTGTTCCGCCACACCCCCTGAAAGCGGCCTGCGGTTGCTTCTCCCAGAGAGGATATTGACAAAGAACCAAGCAATCATCTCCCGGCATTATGCTAGCGCAGCTGTAAAACAACAGAAACTGCTCTAAATGCTTCTTAATCTTCTTCTTTTATCTTTGTCCAAGACGATGGATACCTAGATCATGCACATGACATTCTAGGGCAGTGGTTCCCAACCGTGGTCCTCAAGTACCCCCAACAGTGCACGTTTTCCAGGTCACCCAGCAGGTGCACTCATTATTCAGACACATTTTAAAAGATCCACAGGTGGAGCTAATTATATCACTTGTGATTCTGTGTGGAGACCTGGAAAATGTGCACTGTTGGGGGTACTTGAGGACCAGGGTTGGGAACCACTGTTCTAGGGCAGTCATGTCCAACCTGCGGCCCTCCGGCTGTTGCGAAACTACAAGTCCCATCATGCCTTGCCATAGTTTTGCTATTAGCGAGTGCTAAAACTATGGCAAGGCATGCTGGGATGTGTAGTTTCACAGGAGCTAGAAGGCCGCAGGTTGTACATGCCTGCTCTAGAGCGTAAGCCAGTTTTGGCAGTCACATACAGTAGGTGGGGTCTAATGAACGATACGACCATATTGCTAACACTATCAGTTCTTATACTACTACTCCCAGCATCCGCCGCCATACACTACTTTCCTATATACAGTTTCCCAGAGTGTTTGTGCCACAATAAATATAACAAAAGGCATTGTAACCCCTCCGCATCATTTCAGCCGAGTCGGGTGCGGTCCCAAAGGGCCACCCGGGGGGGGGGGGGGGGGCGCGGTGCAGTGTCCGCAGGTTGGGGGGGGGGGTCACAGGCAGCCTGCACTGCTGTCTGCTATACCCTGCAGACAGCAGTAGCAGAGGAGGTGAATGGATGCCTGTGAGCGGCATCCATTCACCTCCCGGACAAGGGGTGGACGGGGGCTGGGGGCAGCCCAGCAGATTACCTTAGTGACATAATCTCCAAGCGGCAGGGGGGATGCGACAGTGGTGTAAAAGGGTGCAAACGCAGGGTCACACCCGGCTTGAAGCAGGGATCAAAAACCCGGATGCTACCTGGCGTTTTTGGTATAAAAGGGGTACTATTAACAAGTCTATGAATCTGATGTAGATCACTTTTCTTTGTGGTTACAACATACTTCTCTCCAATTGAAAACTACAGTCAGGAAAATTACAGTAGGATGCGCCAAGCGCCTTTGTAAGGGGCGTGTCACACAGTGCCCAAAGGGCGTGTCTAACTCCACATGGAGCAGTACGGATGATGTAATGGTTAGCATTACTGCCTCACTGAGGTAATGGGTTCGATTCCCACCATGGCTCTTACTGTGTGGAGTTTGTATATTCTCCCCATACTTGCGTGGGTTTCCTCCTGGTACTCCAGTTTCCTCCCACAATCCAAAAATATACTGGTAGGTTAATTGGCTTCCAACAAAATTAACCCTGGAATGTGTGTGTGTGTGGTAGGGATTAGATTGTAAGCTCCACTGGGGCAGGGACTGATGTGAATGTTCAAGTATTCTCTGTAAAGCGCTGTGAAATATGTGTGTGCTATATAAGAAACTGTTAATAAATAAATAAACCTATGGGCGTGTCTATGCCTAAATGCTTCTTGTGAGATATTTCTATAGAACATTAAGTCTATAGAATTTTTTAAAGGTTTTTTTTTTTTTAAAGAATGATTTTTATTTCAAAGCATCATATAGATAGAACCATACATTGCCTGAATAAAAGTATGCAGACTTCCAGCAACAGTACAGAAAACTAAATGTAGAGGGTGATTCAGACCTGCTTGATTGGCTGCAAGTAACTTTTTCGGTACATCTTTCTAGTATGGCGTAGGACAGTGGTTCCCAAACTTTTTTTAAATCCCAACACCCAAGAGCAGTGGTTCTCAACCTCGGTCATCAGGACTCCCCAACAGTGTACATTTTCCAGGCCTCCATGCAGGATCACAGGTGAAATACTTTGCTCCACCTGTGATCTTTTAAAATGTGTCAGTGAATAATGAGTGCACCTGCCGGGTGACCTGGAAAACGCAGACTGTTGGGGGTCCTGAGGACCGAGGTTGGGACCCACAGACCTAGAGAGAGTATCAGAATTTTTTTCACAGCAGCACTAGGCTAAAAGTTTCTTTATTGAAAAATGCCAAAAAAATATATATTTAGTTGATTGTTTATATCGTACTTAAAAGTAATTATGTGGTGAGGCAAGTGATTCACTTCTGTTATCACATATTTTACGATTGGCAGCCACCAGCACTGATTTTGCCTATTATTTTGACCATAATTATAATTACATGACCAGATTAATGTTTTATTCTCAAGACACTGTTATAAATACTCGCAGAGGTTTTCTCAATGCCACAAATCCTTTTCCAGGATGAGCTGAATTAAAACAGTGGTACTCTTTACCTAGATGGGCGCCAGCGATTGAAATCGCGGTCGTCGGGGGTAAAAATCGCGGGCATCGCGGGTAAATCGGGATGGCCGCGATGACCGCGATGACCGCGATTTTTCCATAGGGAACAATGTTAAAAAGGCTGATTGACCGCGATTTTACTGTTAAATGCCTCAATGGACCCGATTTGCCCATAGCAATCAATGTTAAATGGGCCACAGAGCCCAAATAGGCACAATTAACCCTTAAATGTCCCCCCCAATTTTTTACGCCACCCCACGATCCACGCCAACCCGAAGCGTGGCGAGCGGCGGCGGTACGCGTCCTCCGACCTTTTCATGCCCTACTATCCACTAGGGCGTGGAGTGAGAATAGAATAGTGTGGCGTGCGCAGCGAGCCACCGAGCCCGAAGCGTGGCGAGCGGACGCGGATACCTTCACAGGTAGACACGTCCCCTCGCGGGCTTCACAGGTGTCGGCGTCGCCACGGACACCTGTGAAGCCCGCGAGGGGACGCGTATAACTGTGAAGGTATCCGCGTCCCCTCGCGGGGCTCGCTGCGCTCGCCACGCTTCGGGCTCGCCACGATTCGGGCTCGGTGGCTCGCTGCGCTCGCCACACTATTATATTCTCACTCCACGCCCTAGTGGATAGTAGGGCATGAAAAGGTCGGAGGACGCGTACCGCCGCCCCTCGCGGGCTCGCTGCGCTCGCCACGCTTCGGGTTCGCGTGGATCGTGGGGTGGCGTTAAAAATTTGGGGGGACATTTAAGGGTTAATGGGCTCTGTGGCCCATTTAACATTGATTCCTATGGCCAAATCGGGTCCATTGAGCCATTTAACAGTAAAATCGGGTCCATCGCGCCTTTTAACATTGATTCCTATGGTAAATCGTGAGCATCGCGTCGTGGGCATCGCGGGTACATTTATGGCCGGCCGCGACGCGACCGACACGATTTCCATGTTTAACATGGGTTTCAATGGGAAATCGCGGGCATCGCGTCGGTCGCGTCGCGACCAGACATAAATGTACCCGCGATGACCGCGACGGGCGCCCAACTAAGTAAAGAGTACCAAAACAGTAATAAAACCCACAATAAATATGACTGTTTGTTTTAGAGCAGTATTGGAGTTTAGGGGATTTACTAGTATCAGGGTAGAACAGAAAGCAGTTTATTAACCCCTGGGGCAGTGACGTGCGGTGAGGTTAATGGTTGGTGAGGCACTGGCTTGGTGGAGCCAGCACTGACCGGCTCTGTGGGGAGCGCTAGGTCCGGGTTGCTTCTGCGCTGACAGGCAGGTGCGGGAGCTGCCGTCTGCATAAGCAGCTGAGACCAGAAGAGCAGCTCATGCCTGTCAGCAGAGAATCAACCCGGACTCAGCGATCCCCGCCTCTCCCCTAATATATCCTGACTAAGGCTATTATGAACTGAAATGTTGCCTTAATCCTGCCCTACAATAACCACACTATTAGCCATAAAATTTCCAGAAAGTTTTTCACCTCTTAAAATACCAACTAGCCAAGTATGCAAAAATGTATACAAACTTGCATGTATTATACTGTACTATATCAAGACACCAAATTATTTAAGAGCCACTGCTGGTAAAGAAAAAAAAAACACATGCGGCCAAATGTACTAGCCTCTGAGTTCAGTGGCTGTGCGGGTTGCCGTCAGAACTCTGAGGTTTAGCCGGCATCCCGCACAGCCACTGAACTCAGAGGCTAGTACATTTGGCTGACATACTTCTTTCATTTTCAAATACACTTATTTTACACAAACACACCTCTGTCGCTTAAACCATACTTGCCTACTATTGAAAACTAGTTTCAGGAAGATTATAGTTTGTAGCAGAATGTTCATGCGGCAAACTGTTTAGTGGGCGTCATGCTCTACCCATAAGGTGTGTTCAGCTCCATGTATGGGCATCTCAGGAATGTGTCCTCCAGTGGTACATTGAGTGAAAACTAAAGTACTAAATGCTGTATTCACTTTAAAAAATGTTTTGCATAAAACTTTGCTGTGTGTCAGCCTTTTTAAAGTAATATACAAATGATATCATCAACATATAGATAAATAGGATACAAACTTTTGAGTAAATAAAAAATAAAAGGATTATAGATAAAAGGGATGTAGCTTATTTGCTATAGACATGGTCTATAAAAATACAAAAAAAAAGGCATGAAAAATACAAACTAGCATTGCCCAAACCTAATAATAAAAATAATATTAATGCTATACAGATATATTCAAATCTTCATACTTATAACGACAGGCTTAACCTCTAGTCTGAAGTAGTTGTGCAGAGTATTGTAACTTGTAACTAAATGTTACACATGTATCACTGTATAGTTCTGCAGGACTGTTCTGATACTTGTGTTGCTCTATGAGACATTACAACTATACAAGTTTAATTACCAGTCCAGGTGAAAAGGGGAAAATCCTGGGATCACCTTCAAAATTAGCATACAAGCACCACTTTCCAAGTCAGATTAGTTGCCAGTTGCCATCTTGCCACACACATTTTATAGGAAGATAACACTGGTCCCTGCAGCCTTGCCATTGGGAGCCGACAGCAGGAGCCGGCAAACTGTGAGAGTGTGCAGGCAGGTGAAACTGCTTAAAACAGTGCTGCACTATTATGGAGGCAGAATATGGAGGCAGCTGAAATGTTAGACAGGGCACACTGGTCACTTACCTTTTCCTTCCTGGCTGGGTAAACTCTGCTCCTCCATCTTAGCGATGTCCTTGGTCATGGCCTGGCTCCACATATTGATTGCTGTGCTAGATCCACCACCAGCTCTCCTGTCACCTCAGCCATTTCTCAGGTAAGCAGCAGCTGTACACATTTGGGCTCCTCTTGTTGGTAATGCAGCTGCACTGACCCAAGGAGCAGGACAAGTTGTTACTGTTAGTGCTGGGGGCCTGAGCAGAGCTTCCGTGAAAAGGTCACTGTTACAGCTTAACTCCGCAGTGGCTGGCGTTATGTCTTTGTCTGTGTGGCTGCTGTGAGTCACCAGGATACAGGGGACGGGCTGAAGTGGTCAGCAGGCCGGTGTGAGCAGCGGCAGCCCCCAGGCTGGATCCCTCGCACAGGAAGGACTAGGACCACCATTCCAAAAGAACAGATTGGCAGGAGTGACCAGTGCTCCCAGAACAGGCACAGAATCAGGATAAGAGCCCCGAACGGAAGGCAGGAGAGACCCCAGACAGCAGGGGCGGATTGGGCAATAAAAGTGGCCCTGGAAAATTTCTGGAAGTGGCCTCATGGCGGCACAAAATCAAAAATGGCAGAGCCAGCATAATAGTAGGCAGGATCCCTAAATCACTATACCTAGAGACATCGGTGACAGACTTAAGCATCGGCCGGTGGGGAATGGGGGTGCATCGGTGGTTATGCTGCAGCATAGCCCTCCTGCAATATAGTATAAATAAATTGTGCTGCACAGTATATTTCTACTTGCAATACTGAACGTGTGGGGCAGTCCATCGGTAACGCAAGCCCCGTTAACACTGAGCGATCTTGGCTTCCGATTTTGACTAAATGTATTTAAAAATGAAGTGCGTCGGGAAGGGGCATTGTCACATATTAGTACCAATTCTCATTACACCACACACTGCACCAGGTAGGGCCCCTTAGACACACTATACGAGGGAGAGCCCTTAGACACACTACACCAGAATTACACACCTTAATGCCCATTACACATTGTCACACATGGCAATGCCATGACATATGTCACACACTGTAATGGCCATTACATATTATGCCACTCACAGTAATGCCTATTACATATTGTTCAACACACTTTAATGCCCACTGCATATTCTACCACACACAGTAATGCCTATTGCATGTTATGTCACACACAGTATTATGCAACACACCGTAATGCATCTTACATCTTACACAACACACACCGTAATGCCTATTACATATACCACACCGTAATGCCTATTATATATTATACAATACACCACAATGCCTATTGCATATTATACCACAAACCGTAATACCTATTATATATTATGCAACATAGCTGCTGCTTACCTACATGCTCGCTGCCAGGCGTTACATGCTTGCTGCTAGGGATTTCTTGATTGATGCCAGGGGTTATATGCTCCTTGCAACGGTATGGGGGGGAGGGGGGTTTAATTGCTCATTGCCAGGGGGTTACATGCTAATTGCCCGGGGGGAGATATAGGATCGTTGCCCAGGGGGAGTTTAATGCTTGTTGCCCAAGGGGAGTTACATGCTTGTTGCCCAGGTGGAGTAACTTTCTCATTGTCCAGGGGGAGTTACATGCTCGTTGCCCAGGAGAATTATTTGCACGTTAGCCAGGGGGAGTTACAGCTCATTGTCCAGGGGGATATACATGCTTGTTAACCAGGGGAAGTTACATGCTCATTGCCCAGGGGAAGTTACATGCACGTTGCCGAGGAGGCAGTGGCATAACTATAAATTTTGCTCCCCCTTGCAAAAAAGGACATTTTGGTAAAACAAGCAGGTACTTTGCAACCCCATCTCCGCACATACTACACTACCGCCGCTACCCTGCACCCCTCCATACACACACTACACTCCTGCCTCTTCCCTGCACCCCATTCCCCGCACATATTACACTATCACTGATACTGTGCACTACTGCCGCTACCCTGCACCTCATTGCCTGAACACACTATATTACCACTACCCTGCACACACTACTGCTGCTACTCAATCCCACTGCACGCACGTACTTCACTATCTCTGATACCCTGCACCCCTCCTCGCACGCTACACTACCACCGCTACCCAGCCCACACTATACAACTGCCATTACCCTGCACACACTACTGCCCCAACCGTGCACCCCACTCTTAGAACACACTACACTACTGCTGCTACCCTACACACACACACTGCACTACTACTGCTGCCCTGCACCCCACACACTATACTACTGCCACTACCCTACACCCCGTCCCTGCACATGCTACACTACCATTGCTACCCTAGCCTATACCCCTGTCCCCGCACACACAATATTACTGATGCTACACTGCACCCCACTCCACGCACACACTATACTACTGCCACTACCAGAACCAGAATACCCTCCATTGAGTGTCCTGAGAGGGGGGTGAGCAGTTGTGAGTCCTCAACCGCAGTGAAGCAGCGTCTATTTAGAGAGACAGAGGGCATGGGCAGCAGATCATAGAGCGCTGGCCATGGCCCCCACAGCAACGAAAGATGGGGAAGCCACACCCCTTTTGTGATTTGACACCCAGGTCATGCACGGGCATAAGTCCCAACCCCACTGATTTTAAGAGTTGTGAGGTATGCATACATGTACATACTGCATGCACACATATAACATACATACAGAAACAGCATAGATACACACAAATAGCATAGGTACATACAGCATGTACACAAAGATAAACATAGCATAGATATACACACACAGCATGCATGTACACATAGTTTTACACAGCATTTGCACACATACATGCTACATATACATACATACAGACACATACCATGTACCCACATACAGTACATGCATCATACTGTATACATAAACACAAAGCATGTAAAAACACACACACACACAGCATATACTGTACAAACAAACACACACTCAGCATTTACCCCGTCCCCCTATTAGATTTTAAAAAAATCTGCACATTGTACTTGCCCAGCTGATGAGCACAGTCTCTGCTTCCCCCCGGCCAGCAGCTCTCCTCATAGCACAGTCTCTTCTTCCCCCGGCCAGCTCTCCTCCACACACAGCAGTCACGTGGGTGGAGTTCAGCCTTCGAGGAAGTACACGCTGCCTGTGCAGCTACAGTATCTCCCCCTACTGTCAGCCAGCCCGGCCCCAGTGACAGCCTGTCGGCTGTCACTCTATACTGTATACTAGGAGCCGAGGAGCGGCTAGAGGTGCAGGAGCCCTCTAGCATCTGTCCCCAATGAGGCGGTGGCCATCTTTAGAGGGGCGCAGGGTCTCTGTCTGTATGCGGTGCGGACAGAGACTCTGAGGCACCGCTCCCGGCCGCAACGTCTTCTGTGAGTTAAAAAAAAAAGTTAAATATAAGGACAGGCTGGAGATCCAGTGGCCTCCTGGGTGGCCGACCTCCCGGGATTCTTCCCGGTAATCTCAGTGGCCAATCCGCCACTGCCAGACAGCTCCCGCTCCAGTGCCGGTGCTCCCCTGCCCTCTTCCCCGACGGAAATTGGAGTCAGCGGGCAAGCCATGCAGGTGCGCCTGCTCGTCCTCCTCTAAAACACTGCCTATAAGCGGCACCTATAGCAGTGCCTTAGTGACAGTCAAGGACGTGCTTTCTGCCTATATGAAAGCACGTCCCTGTCACTTTAGTGGCGCCACTGTGCCCAATCACATCTGTCCCAGTGACAGGGGTGTGCTTTCATATAGGCAGAAAGCACGTCCCTGTCACCGAGGCACCGCTATAGGTGCCGCTTCTCCAGCTTTTTCTGAATCGGCTTTTACAGCCCCGAGCTTGGGACTGCCCACTGCCCACCCCCTGCTCTGGTAGTTTAACATGCACAGCGGGAGGCACCGCTCTTGGTGCCTCCGGAAAAAAAAAAAGAGTGTAAAAATGATTATATAAATATAAAGCATATACTTATGACACATATGTGTCATAAGTATTTTCTTTGTATTATTTTATTAATCATTAATGAAAGGGGAGGCACTGCCTCCCCTGCCTCCCCTGACTGCACGTCCCTGCCCTGGGGTCAGTGTGATACTGACAGGTGTCACAACTGAAGATGTACTGTAACAAGAGACTGTTTAGAATTGGTAACGGTGAGCTGCGGTTATACAGTAGTGAAGAGTTTTCTCCTTCATCCACTAGGTGGCACTGGAGTTACAGTGGGGAATAGAGGGCGACCACTAGGAGCATGGGCACTTTAAGAAATTTACAAGTGTGGCTGACTCCTCCCCTCTACTTCCCCATCCCAGGCAGTCTTAGAATGTGCCTGGGCCTGGGGAGCTGGGTGCAACAGTTTTGTCCTCTTAGGGCAAATAGAAATTTTTATTTCATTTATGTTTGTTTTTACACCTTTTAACATTGAGGACAGACAGGCAGCTTCTGCCGACTGCCTGTCTGCGTCGCGGGAGCTGCCGGGGGGACCCCAGCGCCACTGCTCGCGGTCTGCGCGGGGGTCCCCGGCTCCTGGGACCACCGTCCCAGAGTGACTGGACGCCGCTGCATGCGTCCGCGCCTCAGTCCGCACAGCCTCACCGCCGCCGGCCAGCAGGCAGGGTATGTATATCCCGGCTCCCCGCTAGCAGGGGAGTCCGGGCAATGGGCGGTGTAAACAGCGCGTCTTTTTCCTGAAAAGCGCGCCATAGAAGCTGCCGGGGGGACCCCATCGCCACTGCTTGCGGTTTGCGCCAGGGTCCCCGGCTCCTGAGACCTCTGTCCCAGAGTGATGCAGCTTGCGTCACGATCCCTACTCGGAGCTAACCGGGTGGGGAGCGTACAGCGGGGTTTGCTCCCAGTGACCAGGTGCTTCCCCAGCTAAAACGCAGCTTGGGCAGCCATTTTAATATGCTTGGCCCCCATGCATGCTGCTGGAGGCTCCTGACTGCTGCTGCTAGGGAGTCCTGTGCTCCAGCATGTCCTAGTCTCCCAGTAACTGCATCTATGGCTGCAGCTGCTCCCCCAATTTCTGGGATATCAGACAGTGGGGTTTAGAGCATGGTAGGACAGTATTGGGCTGTATGTAAATTAGGTCATAGCACCCCTGTGTTATTTACCATGGTGTTGTTTATGGCCTGTGGCAGCTCATCTCCTTATACTGTCTCTCCTGTCCAGTGATTCTATCTCTGGTTACCTATACCTACTCTCTCTCTCTCTCTCTCTCTCTCTCTCTCTCTCTCTCTCTGTGTGTGTGTGTAGTGTATACGTATATACTGTATATTGGCAGGTGAAATCTCCAGAGCTCTGCAGAGAGTAACCTGCATGAAAGGTACAACTCCGTTTACACTGTTATCTGAGAACACTGTGATAGACAGCATCTAACCCTGGGTTATCATCCCATAGGGATAGCCCTGTCTGGCCTCCTCAGATCACTGAGGTGATGTCCCCTTTGTCCTCAGAGGCCACAAGGGGAGATTTTTATGTAGCCTCTGGGCTGTTTCACACAGTACGGTTCCTGCCGCACGGTGAAATCCCGTACGGTCAGGGAGCCGCGCCGCACTCAGAATTTTATAATGGCAGGGATGGCCACAGCCCGGCAGCCGTCCCTTCCAGTGGGGGGATCCGGCTGCAGCCGTGCGGCCGGGCCGTGGCCGTCCCGTGTGAATGGACACAATAGTGTCCATTCACAACTGCTGAGTGCGGCACGGCTCCCTGGCCGTACGGGATTTCACCGTGCGGCAGGAACCGTACTGTGTGAAACAGCCCTCTGCTTGCAAGCCTTACAAGTGTCTCTTTGCCTTGTACCCCTCATTTCTTACAGAAAGAGATGGTGTCCCTAGCATTATTACAGAGTCAGAGTGGACATGCAGATTTGGGGGAAGAGTTTGCAGACAGCAGGGTCATACAGAGGACAAGGGCAGCTTCAGCTCTTGCAGTTTTGTTACATTGTAAGATACAGTGCACAGACTCTTGCAGTGCTGTCAGTACACATGCTATGCTGCCATTACAGGTGACACAGAGGTCACTGCCTTACTCTGAGGCCAGGCTACAGTGTACCATACTTGCCTACTTTTATCTTCACCTTTCCGGGAGAAGCCCGGAGAGGCAACACATCAGGGGGGCGGGAGCAAGGCCGACATCACTTGGCCCCGCCCCCATGACGGAAACCTCCGTGATTCGCGGGCCGTGGGGGAGGGGGCGTGGCTTAATTCCCGCGAAATGCCGCGATCGCGTCATTTAAGCCCCGCCCCCTCCCCGCGGACCCGCGATTTCATGTAATTTTAACCAGCGGGCAAGGATGGAGCGGGGCAAATCCCAGAATGCGGGAGACTTGCCCACCTTCCCGGGGGGCCGGGAGAAGGACCCGATTTCCGGGAGGCTCCCGGCCATTCCGGGAGGGTAGGCAAGCCTGCAGTGTACAGATACAGTGTACACATACTGAGGGCAGCAGCAGCAGCCACATCTGTTGCTGGGCTGTCAGTACACATGCTCGGCTGCCATTACAGGTGACACAGAGGCCACTGCCTTCCTCTGAGGCCAGGCTACAGTGTACAGATACAGTGTACACATACCAAGGGCAGCAGCAGCCACAGCTCTTGCTGTGCTGTTAGTGTCCACAGCTCTTGCTCTGCTGTTAGTGTTTTACCACATGTTATGCTGAGATTACAAGTGACACATAGGTCACTGCCTTACTCTGAGGACAGGCTACAGTGTACACATACAGAGGAAAGCCTACAGCTCTTGCTGTGCTGTTACTGTGTTGTGTCACATGCTATGCTGAGGTTACATGTGACACAGGTCTCTGCCTCACTCGGAGGCCAAGTTGGGTACACCAAAGTACAAGGCTTGTATCTGTACTGGGTACACATACAGAGCTGGTACCTGTGTGAGAGTACTGTTTGGTACAAAGCACATAGCCAAACGACTGGGTGTCTGGACTATTTCAAAAAATTACAGACATTTTAAGAATCAGGATGGTTTAAGCAAAATCGTTCTTTTTGTGTGAGCATCACCCAGGCTACCATTGTTTATTACCTTCTCCCTGCAATTGGCAGGGCACAAGAATAAAAACAACCAATTTGTACACTCCGATGTTGGTACTTTAACCAGGAATAATGTTCTGTTTAAGGAGAGCTCGTAGCTTTCTGGGTGGATACAGCTGTCAAAAAAAAAAATAAAAAAAAATTGGTTGGTGAAATTCTCTGCTAAATTACATTAGCAAGCCTTATATAATGATTCCAATTGCCAATGAAAATGGCCGTGTCTGTTTCAGCGACATGCTGGGATGTGTAGTTTCACAGGAGCTAGAAGGCCGCAGGTTGTACATGCCTGCTCTAGAGCGTAAGCCAGTTTTGGCAGTCACATACAGTAGGTGGGGTCTAATGAACGATACGACCATATTGCTAACACTATCAGTTCTTATACTACTACTCCCAGCATCCGCCGCCATACACTACTTTCCTATATACAGTTTCCCAGAGTGTTTGTGCCACAATAAATATAACAAAAGGCATTGTAACCCCTCCGCATCATTTCAGCCGAGTCGGGTGCGGTCCGAAAGGGCCACCCCGGGGGGGGGCGCGGTGCAGTGTCTGCAGGTTGGACGGGGGGGGGGGGGGCACAGGCAGCCTGCACTGCTGTCTGCTATACCCTGCAGACAGCAGTAGCAGAGGAGGTAAATGGATGCCTGTGAGCGGCATCCATTCACCTCCCGGACAAGGGGTAGACGGGGGCTGGGGGCAGCCCAGCAGATTACCTTAGTGCTGGGCTTGCCCCCAGCGCAGCATTCCGGGTCCTGGCGGCGGCGATCGGAGATGACATAATCTCCAAGCGGCAGGGGGGATGCGACAGTGGTGTAAAAGGGTGCAAACGCAGGGTCACACCCGGCTTGAAGCAGGGATCAAAAACCCGGATGCGACCTGGCGTTTTTGGTATAAAAGGGGTACTATTAACTAGTCTATGAATCTGATGTAGATCACTTTTCTTTGTGGTTACAACATACTTCCCTCCAATTGAAAACTACAGTCAGGAAAATTACAGTAGGATGCGCCAAGCGCCTTTGTAAGGGGCGTGTCACACAGTGCCCAAAGGGCGTGTCTAACTCCACATGGAGCAGTACGGATGGTGTAATGGTTAGCATTACTGCCTCACAGCACTGAGGTAATGGGTTCGATTCCCACCATGGCTCTAACTGTGTGGAGTTTGTATATTCTCCCCATACTTGCGTGGGTTTCCTCCTGGTACTCCAGTTTCCTCCCACAATCCAAAAATATACTGGTAGGTTAATTGGCTTCCAACAAAATTAACCCTGGAATGTGTGTGTGTGTGGTAGGGATTAGATTGTAAGCTCCACTGGGGCAGGGACTGATGTGAATGTTCAAGTATTCTCTGTAAAGCGCTGTGAAATATGTGTGCGCTATATAAGAAACTGTTAATAAATAAATAAACCTATGGGCGTGTCTATGCCTAAATGCTTCTTGTGAGATATTTCTATAGAACATTAAGTCTATAGAATTTTTGAAAGGTTTTTTTTTTTTTTGAAAGAATGATTTTTATTTCAAAGCATCATATAGATAGAACCATACATTGCCTGAATAAAAGTATGCAGACTTCCAGCAACAGTACAGAAAACTAAATGTAGAGGGTGATTCAGACCTGCTTGATTGGCTGCAAGTAACTTTTTCGGTACATCTTTCTAGTATGGCGTAGGACAGTGGTTCCCAAACTTTTTTTTAAATCCCAACACCCAAGAGCAGTGGTTCTCAACCTCGGTCATCAGGACTCCCCAACAGTGTACATTTTCCAGGCCTCCATGCAGGATCACAGGTGAAATACTTTGCTCCACCTGTGATCTTTTAAAATGTGTCAGTGAATAATGAGTGCACCTGCCGGGTGACCTTGAAAACGCAGACTGTTGGGGGGTCCTGAGGACCGAGGTTGGGACCCACAGACCTAGAGAGAGTATCAGAATTTTTTTCACAGCAGCACTAGGCTAAAAGTTTCTTTATTGAAAAATGCCAAAAAAATATATATTTAGTTGATTGTTTATATCGTACTTAAAAGTAATTATGTGGTGAGGCAAGTGATTCACTTCTGTTATCACATATTTTACGATTGGCAGCCACCAGCACTGATTTTGCCTATTATTTTGACCATATTTATAATTACATGACCAGACTAATGTTTTATTCTCAAGACACTGTTATAAATACTCGCAGAGGTTTTCTCAATGCCACAAATCCTTTTCCAGGATGAGCTGAATTAAAACAGTAATAAAACCCACAATAAATATGACTGTTTGTTTTAGAGCAGTATTGGAGTTTAGGGGATTTACTAGTATCAGGGTAGAACAGAAAGCAGTTTATTAACCCCTGGGGTCAGTGTGATACTGACAGGTGTCACAACTGAAGATGTACTGTAACAAGAGACTGTTTAGAATTGGTAACGGTGAGCTGCGGTTATACAGTAGTGAAGAGTTTTCATAAAAGTGTAGAAAGAGGTGTTTATATAAAGAAGGGGCAACATGCATGGGTAGAAATATTTGTGAACTGAACGTAGCAGCTGCCGGGTGAGTTGGCGGGGTACCACAGGCGATTCCCCACCCTAGCAGATGGGGGCCTTAAGAGCTGCAGAGTTATTCAAGTTGGGTCAAAATCTTCTTGTTGCGAACCACGGTGAAGGCAGATACATCTGACCATATCACCCTCCTTCTGTCATCCGTAGGACACAGAAATTAGTGTTCCTGCCCTTTTTGTGTCTGGGACTTTGCGCCCTTCCGCTGCCCCCCTGGTGCGCTGACACCCCGTTGCAAACTTTCTCATCCGCCCCCCCTGCATGCACTGAAACGCTGATGAGCTCTCTGCTGAAAGCTGTGTGTCTGTTGTTACAGATGTAGCCCGCCACCGTCCCCCATGCTGTTACCACTGCTCTTCAGCAGTGAGAAGTGAGCGGCATGGCAGCTCTTTAAAGTGACAAATCCCCCCCCCCCCCGCCACAACGCTAAGCTGCTCTCTGCTAGCAGTGGCTGTCAGCTCTTCCTGCCGGCTAAGCCTCTCTCTCTCTCTCTCTCTCTCGCCTCACCCTCTCTCTCTCTCGCCTCAGAAGGCACCTTTTGAACCATTAAGGTCGGCGGACCTTAAGTTTCTCACATGGAAGCTGGTATTCTTGTTGGCAGTGGCATCAGCGAAGAGGGTGTCAGAGTTAGGAGCATTGTCATGCAAGTCTCCTTTCTTGATATTTCATGAGGATAGGGCAGTTCTTCGGACGGTACCTCAGTTTTTACCAAAAGTAGTCTCTGCTTTCCATCTAAACCAGGAGATAGTTCTACCTGTGTTTCAACCCCCAGAGGGTTCTAGAAAAAGGGACAAATTTGGATGTTGTGCGTGCATTACGCATTTATGTGGACAGAGTTAAGAGTGTCAGAAAGACTGACACCTTGTTAGTGTTGTATGACATACACAAGATTGGTTGGCCGGCATCTAAGCAGACCATTGCTAGGTGGTTGCGCTCTGTGATAGCTTTTGCATACACTAAAGTTGGAAGGCCTGTTCCGGCAAGGATAAATGCGCATACCACCAGGTCAGTTGCCACCTCTTGGGCGGTTCGACATGGGGCAACAGCTGAGCAGGTTTGCAGGGCTGCCACTTGGTCATCTGTTCATACCTTTGCCAAATTCTATAGGTTCCATGATTTTGCGTCGGAGGACGCATCATTCGGGCGAGCAGTGATGAGAGCTGCAGACCTGAGCGTACCCACACAAAGGACCGGCTCTGGAACGTCCCAGTGTTGAGCTGTGTCACCAGGACCATTGAAAGAGAAAAAGGGATTTTTGTAAGAACTTACCGTTCGAATCCCTTTCTCTGATATGGTCCTGGTGACACAGCGATCCCTCCCTTACGCTCAGTAAGTATGCCAGTGTTCATGATGTTCATGTTTAATTGGTTAAAGTAACAGTTATTGTTAAAAAATGTGCATATAATATGTGCAGGCGTTTGTACTGAGTTAATGTATTCCAGTGGCTTTGAAAGATTGAACTGAAGAGTCCGGGATGCAGTAGGGGAGGAGCCTACCCTCTAAAAGATTTAGGATAGGTGCCTGGCTCCTTCGGACCCTCCTACATCCCAGTGTTGAGCTGTGTCACCAGGACCATATCAGAGAAAGGGATTCGAACGGTAAGTTCTTACAAAAATCCCTTTTTTGTGTATTTCAAAAATGTAAAGAAATAAAAATTTTTTTGACATTTTCCGAGCAACAATCTGGTTGGAACAAATATTTTAACGACATTTTGGGTGTCACGAACGGTGAAACGGTGTCAAGGCATGCATTATATGTAATAGTAGAGTGCAAGACTAATAAAAAGACTAATAAAGAGATTACATCTCCATATGTGCCAAAGTGGTTTGTGCAAAAGGCTAGTGAACAGCTAACGAACCCAATACACCAATCATGTCCAAACTATGGCCCGCCAGCTGTTGTGAAACTGCAAGTCCCATCATGCCTTGCCACAGTTCTGCTATTAGGGAATACTAAAACTATGGCAAGGCATGCTGGGATGTGTAGTTTCAAAACAGCTAAAGGGCGCTCAGTGACAAACGAGCTTTAAAATCAAAGTCAATTGTTTGGTGACCCGACTCCCAGGCTGCACGTCACCTGGATTTCTCCTCGCACCCTTCGCGCACAGTAGGGCAATAAGCTGCATCTAGTTTATTTAGGGTGCAAAAATGCAGCCAACAAGACCAGGGCAAGGGCTGCGAACAATTCATTAGCTCCCACTACATTAGGCAAGAGCTACGGGTGCACAAAACAATTGAATCACCATTACAGATGGGTCTGTTCCCATCCTTGCTGGCGGGTCGCCAGAACGTACGCGCTGGCGACCCGCCAGCAGCCTCGCCAGCGAGGAGACTGAGACGCGCGTGCGTCTCACGCGCACGCGCGTCTCAGTCTCCGTCGCTAGCGCGGCGGAAACCCTGTCCGTCTCCGCCTCAGGGAGACGGACGGGGTTAGGGGGGGTTAGGGGGGATGCGGGCAGGCGGCGGGGACCCCGGGTTACCGCCGGCGGGGACCCGGGGAAACGTATGGAAGCGCCGTCGGAAGGGAACGCGCGCGCCTCTCGTGCGCGCGCGTCCCCTTCTCACGATCGCCATGGCGGCTGGCGACGCCAGCGCCATCCCCTGCCAAGATGGGAACAGACCCATCTGTATATGTTGTTTAGCACCTAGCATAAATTATATATATATTTTTTATTATTATTATTTTAATATGCAGTACAGTAAGACCAGCAACCCTTACCACCAGCATAGCTCTGCCCCAACACTCATGAAGCACAGCCTACATGTTTTGATTGGCCCACAATCCAATCAGTCAAAGAAAATGGATCACCATCAATAGGTAAAAACATTGATGGTCATCCATTGCACAATAGTGTGTATGCACTATTGTCATCAATTGCAAAGACGTCCATCCCTAAAGCTGTGCACACACAGTGCAAGTGAGCCTCTGTGCTAAGTTTGCAGTTAAGCACAGATGGCTCAGCATTGTGTGCTGAACAATCTGTCACGGCCAGTGTTCTCTGGTGTGAGAACACTGGCGATGACTAGATTTATAACTGGATGCAGTGTAAATCTAGTCAGGCAACAGCGACGCGCGGGAACGCGCAATCGTCATCACCAGATTGTATACACGTGGAGTGATCCTTTTTTCATTTCTAAGCGATCTAGTCAGATCACTTAGAAATAAGCCTCATATTCCCCTGGGCGGGATGTATTAATGTAAATCGCCAGCCGCCGCGATGCTACCGCATATGTACTAACATATGCGGCTAGCATCGGGTTGCGGTGACGGAGACCCCCGCGATACCTGTAATGTGGTGTGCGGGGGTCTCCGTCACATCCTGGCGGCTGTCAGTGTCCCCCTGCCTCTCCTCCTCCTCCCTACAGCCGGATGTCCTCCCGGCTGTGACACCTGCTGAGGGAGGAGTAGATCGATGGAGGATGGGTCGCAAGGACGGCGGGCGGCGATAGAAGCCCATAGGCATCTATAGGGTATCACCACCCAGAGGTGGAGATACCCTGCCAGGCGGAGATGGGGCGGACGGATAATGGTACATAGGAAAATGCGGTAAAACCCCCGTTTTATCACATTTTCCCTTTAGTACATCCCGCCCCCTGTGTGTATGCCCCATTAGGATGGTAGATAATACAGTATACACTTTAGACTACAGTATAACTAATGTGACAATAATCCCTGTATAACCATCCAGCAAGCAATCCCGGCGGGTGACATGTACTTGGTGTCACCTGAACGCAGCAGTGATCCCAGCCTATATACAGTATGCCCAGTTATCCTACATCTGCACTAATGGCTATGTGCAGTTTGCTAGCCTGTACGGTTTGGCTCACCTGTATCTCACCACATTGGCATGCTGGGCACATATTTACCATTACACTCACATGTGTTTATTATCATAGAACATAGCAAAGCGCGCATAGCTACTGCAGCAGAGAGAGAACATATGGTATACACACAGAGGCTTCCCATAGATTATAATCTGGTCTATATACACCTGTGTCACACTTTGGGAAAGCAGATAGATAATATACAGTGTATAATAATGCAGACAGCACTGGGGCTGAGATATTACAACCTGAGCCATAGAGTAGCGCTGCTGAGGATACACTGGTATGCCCATACACATAGATATCCCCAGGAGCACCATGCAGCAGCCCTGTGGGAGTCACATACATGACCAACATACAGACTGAGCTCCAGTCCTCACCCACAGGTTGCTCAATGCTCAGGGGGTGTTCTGCACATGTGCACTTACCAGCCGCTTCTTCTACGCAGGGGCATGGCGTCCCAGTCAGTGACTGCCTCCATCAGAACAGCCGGCAGAGTGCTCATGTAGGGGGAGCAGCAGTGATGACGATGCATTATGTGCCAGGTGTAGTTCCAGCAGCTGCCAATAGGTGGCGATGGTGCGGCACAGCGTGAATGACGTCACTGCATTGTAGCTACGAGATACACGAACAGTCCGTGTATGAGTGGCTGGTACAGTGGCGTGTACCGTTAGTTCAGCGTCTGGGACAGCCACTCAGGCTGAGCCACCACGGGTTCGAATCCTCCTCCAGTGTCTGCTGTTTCAGGGGCGTGGGGTATAGCGCCTTCGGATC
This sequence comes from Crinia signifera, assembly GCF_055691185.1. Classification (NCBI taxonomy): domain Eukaryota; kingdom Metazoa; phylum Chordata; class Amphibia; order Anura; family Myobatrachidae; genus Crinia; species Crinia signifera. The sequence goes on along the minus strand of NW_028142082.1, from coordinate 118,264 downwards.
CGGGAGCAGCCTGAGTTTTTGACTCATCCACTGATACCACAATATTTTCTGCTCAAACAACATAATATTAATAATTAGCCACCATATATAACCAGGAGGAATAACTTTAAGTGGGGGCAGGACGGAGTCTGTGTACAGACCAATTGTTCTAAATATACAGTTTATTCATTGGCACAAAACAGCAAAATAGGTTAAAATTAAAAAAGTGCATTAAGAAAAAAGTGAATAGAAATTGGAGCTGTGTGTCCGTGTCGCTGTACACTTATACAGTGCCCGTGTCAGCAGATTTCCACATACACAATTTTCTTTAATAACTCATGTCGACCTATTCCTGTGTTGACCTTTTTCATGCAGCCTTTTGGATTGTGTCGACCGTTTTCAGCATCAATTTAAACCAGGTCGATGTTTTTCATATGTAGACCTTTTCACTGCCGACCAAAAGATCTAATTACTGTCGACTTAATGACCCTCACCCCTGGTCACAGCGTCTATGAACTGTTATGTAGGACAGGAGACAAGTTCCGAAAACTAAAATATCATAAATTCCCAAACGTTGGGCAAAAGAAGCAGCCTCTGTGTTTTCCTTCACATGTAGTCATACAGGTAGAGTCGGACAACAGGAATAATAGGCGCTACATGATAATGTATTTATAGCATTCCTCCCAACTGTCCTGATTACAGTGGTATGGTCCCGCTATTTGGAGCCTGCCCTGATGTCCCTTGAGGGGAGGCGATCATGGCTGCTCTGCTTTGTGGAGCAGCCGGTGATTGCTGGATAGGTGCCGTGCGCAGCAAGGAGAGACGGGGCTGGGTACGCTGGCAAAGAGGATGGAAAACCCGGGGCCTCGATGCCCGGTCCCGCCCCCGTTGCACCAACAGACACACAGCTTTCAGCAGAGAGCTCATCAGCGTTTCAGTGCATGCAGGGGGGGCGGATGAGAAAGTTTGCAACGGGGTGTCAGCGCACCAGGGGGGCAGCGGAAGGGCGCAAAGTCCCAGACACAAAAAGGGCAGGAACACTAATTTCTGTGTCCTACGGATGACAGAAGGAGGGTGATATGGTCAGATGTATCTGCCTTCACCGTGGTTCGCAACAAGAGGACTAGCGCAGATTTTGACCCAACTTGAATAACTCTGCAGCTCTTAAGGCCCCCATCTGCTAGGGTGGGGAATCGCCTGTGGTACCCCGCCAACTCACCTGGCAGCTGCTACGTTCAGTTCACAAATATTTCTACCCATGCATGTTGCCCCTTCTTTATATAAACACCTCTTTCTACACTTTTATGAAAACTCTTCACTACTGTATAACTGCAGCTCACCGTTACCAATTCTAAACAGTCTCTTGTTACAGTACATCTTCAGTTGTGACACCTGTCAGTATCACACTGACCCCAGGGGTTAATAAACTGCTTTCTGTTCTACCCTGATACTAGTAAATCCCCTAAACTCCAATACTGCTCTAAAACAAACAGTCATATTTATTGTGGGTTTTATTACTGTTTTAATTCAGCTCATCCTGGAAAAGGATTTGTGGCATTGAGAAAACCTCTGCGAGTATTTATAACAGTGTCTTGAGAATAAAACATTAATCTGGTCATGTAATTATAATTATGGTCAAAATAATAGGCAAAATCAGTGCTGGTGGCTGCCAATCGTAAAATATGTGATAACAGAAGTGAATCACTTGCCTCACCACATAATTACTTTTAAGTACGATATAAACAATCAACTAAATATATATTTTTTTGGCATTTTTCAATAAAGAAACTTTTAGCCTAGTGCTGCTGTGAAAAAAATACCGGGTTATTACCTGGTAACGGGTTTTCCTCTACTCCGCCATGGCAGCCATCATGTATGGGTTTCTCCCTGCTGGGTAGTGCTTTTGGAAAGGAAAAAAAGACCTCTGGATCCTATAAGAAGACTCCTCCTCCATACACCAGTGTCTTTATATTTCTTCAGCTTTAAAACAAACGAACATCATTATTCCACGTAACATACCGTATTAAGGGAGGGAAATACCGCTGCCATGGCGGAGTAGAGGAAAACCCGTTACCAGGTAATAACCCGGTATTTCCTCTACCTCCGCCATGGCAGCCATCATGTATGGGTCATGCCCAAGCAGTACCGTATTTCATAGGGTGGGTCATACTCACATATAACACAAGATCAGGCCACCGGCCACGTAATTCATAACTCAAAAAAGAACGTTTACTTCACGTCTTCGTTTACCGCCGCGCTCAGGACCTTCCTCCCGAACTTGGCATCTGCAGAGGACCAGACGTCCACTCTATAATGTTTTGTAAATGTGTGGGCTGAGGACCACCCTGCAGCCTTGCAAATCTCTGTTAGTGAGGCAGATTCTTTCTCTGCCCACGATGACGCCATTGATCGCGTTGAGTGGGCTTTAAACCCTTCAGGCGGCTCCTGCTGCCTTATGACATACGCTTGTCGAACACAGCTTTTAATCCATCTTGATAGAGTTTGCTTAGAGGCTCTTTGCCCCTTCCTTCCTCCTTCTGATAATATAAACAAATTGTCTACTTTACGAAATTCAGCCGTCCTTTGTTTATAAATGGAAAGGGCTCTGACCAAGTTCAGGCAATGCAATCTGCTTTCTTTACTATTTGTAGGATTTGTACAAAACGTAGGTAATATGATCTCCTGATTGATATGGAATTCTGACGCCACCTTCGGTACAAACATTGGATTTGTCCTCAAGACTACTTTATCTGTATACATCTTAAAGTACGGCTCCTTTATCCACAGTGCTTGGAGTTCCGATACTCTACGCGCTGAGGTCATGGCCACTAAAAACAACACTTTCCATGACAAAAATTTCAAGGCCACCCCTTGTAGTGGCTCAAACGGTGATTCTGTCAGAACTCCTAGTACCAGGTTCAAGTCCCATGATGGTATCGGACTTCTCACCCTTGGTTTAATTCTTTTCACTGCCTGCATGAACCTTTGTACATATCTGTTCTTGGCTATGTCCCAATCCAAGATGCATGATATAGCCGAGATTTGCACCTTCAAAGTACTTGGGGAGAGGTTCATTCGAAGACCTTCTTGTAGAAAGGAAAGTACGGTGACCACACTACGAGGATTCTTACTGTTCTCCTTCGACCAAAAAGCATACTTTTTCCACACTAATATATCTTCATGGTTACCGGCTTTCTTGCCTTAAGCAACGTATCCACTACTCCTTCACTGAACCCCTTTGCTTTCAGGCTTCCGATCTCAGCAACCAGGCCGTCAGTTTCCACGACTCCGGCTGTTCTTTGAACACTTCTCCTTGTACTAGCAGATCCTTGGTCGAAGGTAGCCTCCACGGATCTTCCACTGCCAACTTCTGTACCGTATTGAACCATGCTCTGCGAGGCCAATAAGGAAGAATCGTTACTACTTCGATCTCTTCCCTCTGTAGTTTCCTCAATAGCCTCTGAATCATCGGTATTGGGGGAAAAACATAAGCTCTCTCCATGTTCCAAGGCACTGACAGTGCGTTTACTTGTTCCGCCAGTGGTTCCCAGAACCTGGAAAAAAACCTGGGTACTTTTCTGTTTGCTGCCGTCGCCATAAGGTCTACTTGTGGACGTCCCCATCTTTCCACCAGGTTTTCGAATACCCTCTGGTTGAGGCCCCATTCTCCTGGCAGGCATTCTTTTCTGCTTAATTGGTCGGCCACCACATTTTCTTTCCCTGCCAGGTATACTGCCGTGATGCTCAGAACCCGACCTTCCGCCCATTCGAACAGTTTGGCGGCCACCTCCATCAATGCTCTGCTCCGTGTCCCCCCTTGCCGATTTACATAGGCCACTACTGCCTGATTGTCGGACCTCACGATCACTTCTCTTCCTTGCAGTTGACTCTGAAACCACCTGCAGGCTCTGACCACTGCCTCCATTTCCCTCAGGTTGGAGTGAGCCTCCCTCCAATCTTGCTGCCATTTTCCTTGAGCCACTTGATGATTGAAGGTTGCTCCCCAGCCTGTTTCGCTGGCGTCTGTGGTTAGTGTAACCTGCTGCTTCCTACCAAAGTATCTTCCTGCCACCAATCTGTCTTCTACTGCCCACCAGTCCAAGTCTTGTCTGGCCTTTGTGGACATGACTATCCTTTGGGACAAATCTTTTGAGTTTTTGTTCCATTGAAGAAGAAAACAGCTTTGGAGTTTCCTTGTATGGAACCTTGCCCACGGAACCACCTCTATGGCTGCTGCCATTAGGCCTAGCACTTCCATGCAGCCTCGTGAGGACACAACACGTTTTCTTTGTAAACTTTTCACTTGCTGCACTAGTTTTCTTCTTCTGCTTTCTGTCAAGGAAATATTTAGTTCTTTTGTATTGATCACTACCCCTAGGTATGTCAGTTCTTGAGCAGGAATCAATTGGCTCTTTTTGTAATTTATTAACCAACCGTGTTCCAGCAGACATTGTACCACTCTGTCTGTGTGCTCTTGCGCCTTCTCCTCGGAGTCTGCGACTATTAAAATGTCGTCGAGGTAAGGGAATAACCTTATCCCACTCTGTCTTAGTGCTGCTATCAGCACAACCAGAACCTTGGAGAATGTCCTCGGGGATGTAGCCAGACCGAATGGCAGGGCGTTGAATTGATAGCTTGTGTCCATTAGCCTGAACCTCAGATATTTTCGATGGCTTATGCAGATTGGAACATGCAAATAGGCGTCTCTGAGATCTATCGATGTCATGAAGTCTTTTTGACTTAAGTCTAGTATCACAGATTTGATACTCTCCATTTTGAAAGGTTTGACCTCTACGAACTGATTGAGTCGTCTCAGATCTAGTATGGTCCGAAATCCCCCTGTCGTTTTCCTTACTAAAAAGAAACGGGAGAAGCATCCCCGAAATTCCTGATCCTCTGGAACAATGCTGACTACTTCTTGTTCCAGCATTTCTTGTAAACTTGCAAATAAGGCTTTTCTCTCCTCCCTGTCTTTGGGAATCGGAGACTGAACGAAAAAATCTCCGGGAACTTTGTTGAATTCCACTTTGTACCCGGAGGATACTACCTCTTGGACCCACTTGTCTCCAGTGGTCCCGGACCAGATGCTTGTAAATTTTAGTAGTCTGGCCCCTACTTTTTGTGACCCGACGTCACTGTGCCTCCTTTTTGGAGGAGAATTTATTCTCCCTATTTCTTTGGGCACGAAAATTGCCCCTTGCGATCCAGGATCCCCTTCTGTAGGGCCTTCCTGGTCTATATGCCCGCGACTCTCTATAGCATGGGTCCTCAAGCTGCGGCCCTCCAGATGTTGTGAAACTACAAATCCCAGCATGCCTTGCCACAGTTTTGCTGTAAGGGAGTGTTAAACTGTGGCAAGGCATGCTGGGATTTGTAGTTTCACAACATCTGGAGGGTCGCAGTTTGAGGACCCATGCTCTATAGTCTTGGGGCTGAAATCTTCCGAACTTGGCTGGAGGCGCCCTTCTGCCTCCCTTATCCTGAGGGAGCCAGACAGACTTCCCCCCTGAAATTTTAGCCACGAGTTCGTCCAACTGTTTACCAAACAAATAGTCCCCTTGGAACGGCATGGACAGGAGTTTATTCTTGGACTGTATGTCCGCTGCCCATGGTTTTAACCAGAGGGCCCTCCTTGTTGCGGCTGTTGCGGCCCCTGCTCTGGCTGCCAGCCTCACCGCATCCATAGATGCTTCGCAAACAAACTCCACTGCCAGTTGTACATCTTGTACGATTTTTAACAACTCCGAACTTGCGAGGTCATCCAGAATATCCCCTTCTAATTGCTGACACCAGCCTCTTATTATTCTGGAAGTTACTGCCATTGCCGACGCTGCTTTTAGGGAAGCCCCTGAAATTAAATGCTGCTTCCTTAGGCCCAACTCGATCTTCCGATCCATTGGATCTTTAAAGGCGTTGGCCTCTTCTAGTGGCAATGTCGTTTTCTTCGACAACCTTGCCACCGCAGCATCTATTTTAGGTGCTTCTTCCCATGAGAGCACTTGCGCCTTGTCAAAGGGATACATCCTATTAACCTTTCCTGGAATAGCCACTCTCTTGTCTGGCTGCTTCCATTCTTCGGTTATTATGTCCTTTAGAGTTTGCGATAAAGGAAACGTTTTACTTTTCTGTTTCCTATCCTTGAAAAGCATTTCTTGCAAGCTTATATCCTCTTGCTTGTCTTCAATATTTAATGCTTTATAAATACGGACCAGTAGGTTATCAACCATGTCGGCATTAAAGTCCGCGTCCGACCTATCCTGATCTGGATCATCCTCATCTCCGTCATCTAAGTCACCACCAAGCATATTAGCACTGGTCGACTGACCCGCTGTATCATTCATATCTTCACTTAGCACATAACTTTTCCGTTTAATGGGCGTTTTACCCGGATCCTCCTTAGGCGCAAACGTGTCTGCCAAAGCCGTTTTCAACATTTGCACCAGGCTCGCCATTTGAGCCGGAGGAAATAACTGAGACGCCTTACAGCCTTCACAGACAGTCCCCACGTGTTTATCTGGCAGAGTCTTGTCACATGTTGCACACTTGCTCAGTGCAGATTTCTTCTGCTTGCTTTTACCCTTATCCTTGCTAGACTCAGACCTAAAATGACACCACCAACCAGTCACTATGAATACTTTTAACCAACACCACGTGGACACCCTTACACCAGCACGCTGCTCACCCAGTTTTTACGCCAGACTGCCTGTCTTCCTCCATAATTGGTAGTGCGCCTTCTAAAAACATAGCCACGTCTAAGTACCAGCACGTAACTTCATACAAGAACAGTAAGCCAGATACAACTCACCACAAGCCTGTACGTGTACCCAGTCCCGCGTGCCTCACAAGTCCAGGCAACCAAGACGCTAGCGTATACCAGCTGAATCCCGGTCCCGATCACACACCTAGCCTCAGATCAGCGTGGCACTGAACACACGCCGGCTCCGCCAATGAACGCGTTACCGGAAGTCGCGTCCGAATGACGCGTCTTATCCTCCTGAGGTATACGTCACGCGCACTACCCGGCGTCCGCCCTTAGCACAGAGCTGGGGCAGGGGAACGCGTGTAAGTTGTTTGGCAAGTGCTGCTCCCCTGGACGCCGCCGCACAGCTACCCCATGGGGCCCGCATTCGGCATAATGAGAGCTTATGGTCTCCTTCTCTCCTGCATGAAGCCACAGCAGCTGCAGGGAGCGACAGTCTGCAGCGTGAGGTGAGCTGGTGTCCACACACATGCACTACCCGGAAAGGAAAAAAAGACACTGGTGTATGGAGGAGGAGTCTTCTTATAGGATCCAGAGGTCTTTTTTTCCTTTCCAAAAGCACTACCCAGCAGGGAGAAACCCATACATGATGGCTGCCATGGCGGAGGTAGAGGAAATTCTGATACTCTCTCTAGGTCTGTGGGTCCCAACCTCGGTCCTCAGGACCCCCCAACAGTCTGCGTTTTCCAGGTCACCCGGCAGGTGCACTCATTATTCACTGACACATTTTAAAAGATCCTGCATGGAGGCCTGGAAAATGTACACTGTTGGGGAGCCCTGATGACCGAGGTTGAGAACCACTGCTCTTGGGTGTTGGGATTTAAAAAAAGTTTGGGAACCACTGTCCTACGCCATACTAGAAAGATGTACCGAAAAAGTTACTTGCAGCCAATCAAGCAGGTCTGAATCACCCTCTACATTTAGTTTTATGTACTGTTGCTGGAAGTCTGCATACTTTTATTCAGGTTGGATTGAGAGAAAGGAGCAGGTCAGCTACTAAAGGGGTACTGCATCGCTAACCCCAAGCTAAACGCCGCAAGTCTGAGCGAGGGTGACGTCACCGGAAGCCGCCCGCCGCACACGGAAGCCACAGCACGGAGAAACACTGCTGCCTTCCCCTGTCTATCAGGTCAGATGCAAGGGTTAGACTAGTTTAGTTAGCGTGACGCTCTGGACTGCTTCCTCTCACTAAAACATTCACTCAAGAGAGTGTAAACATCAGCGCTTAATTGCCATTTTATTTCATTTATAATTTTTATTTTTATTTTATTTTTTAAAAAAATTCGTTTTATTTTTATTTTTTATTTTTATTTTTATTATTATTATTTTTATTTTCATTATTTAATTTCATTTACTTTCTATAACTTCTATTATCCTTATCTTTTTGCTGATTCTTATTGCTCTCCCCCACCCCTATCTCCTAACTCCCACATCTACCATTGTTTCCCTTCCCTTTTCCTCCCCACAAGCGCCTAGTAAACTCTTGCTTCACAGCAAAACACTTTTCTATCTATATGATGCTTTGAAATAAAAATCATTCTTTAAAAAAAAAAAAACCTTTCAAAAATTCTATAGACCTAATGTTCTATAGAAATATCTCACAAGAAGCATTTAGGCATAGACACGCCCATAGGTTTATTTATTTATTAACAGTTTCTTATATAGCGCACACATATTTCACAGCGCTTTACAGAGAATACTTGAACATTCACATCAGTCCCTGCCCCAGTGGAGCTTACAATCTAATCCCTACCACACACACACACATTCCAGGGTTAATTTTGTTGGAAGCCAATTAACCTACCAGTATATTTTTGCATTGTGGGAGGAAACTGGAGTACCAGGAGGAAACCCACGCAAGTATGGGGAGAATATACAAACTCCACACAGTTAGAGCCATGGTGGGAATCGAACCCATTACCTCAGTGCTGTGAGGCAGTAATGCTAACCATTACACCATCCGTACTGCTCCATGTGGAGTTAGACACGCCCTTTGGGCACTGTGTGACACGCCCCTTACAAAGGCGCTTGGCGCATCCTACTGTAATTTTCCTGACTGTAGTTTTCAATTGGAGGGAAGTATGTTGTAACCACAAAGAAAAGTGATCTACATCAGATTCATAGACTAGTTAATAGTACCCCTTTTATACCAAAAACGCCAGGTCGCATCCAGGTTTTTGATCCCTGCTTCAAGCCGGGTGTGACCCTGCGTCTGCACCCTTTTACACCACTGTCGCATCCCCCCTGCCGCTTGGAGATTATGTCATCTCCGATCGCCGCCGCCAGGACCCGGAATGCTGCGCTGGGGGCAAGCCCAGCACTAAGGTAATCTGCTGGGCTGCCCCCAGCCCCCGTCCACCCCTTGTCCGGGAGGTGAATGGATGCCGCTCACAGGCATCCATTCACCTCCTCTGCTACTGCTGTCTGCAGGGTATAGCAGACAGCAGTGCAGGCTGCCTGTGCCCCCCCCCCCCCCCGTCCAACCTGCGGACACTGCACCGCGCCCCCCCGGGGTGGCCCTTTCGGACCGCACCCGACTCGGCTGAAATGATGCGGAGGGGTTACAATGCCTTTTGTTATATTTATTGTGGCACAAACACTCTGGGAAACTGTATATAGGAAAGTAGTGTATGGTGGCGGATGCTGGGAGTAGTAGTATAAGAACTGATAGTGTTAGCAATATGGTCGTATCGTTCATTAGACCCCACCTACTGTATGTGACTGCCAAAACTGGCTTACGCTCTAGAGCAGGCATGTACAACCTGCGGCCTTCTAGCTCCTGTGAAACTACACATCCCAGCATGCCTTGCCATAGTTTTAGCACTCGCTAATAGCAAAACTATGGCAAGGCATGATGGGACTTGTAGTTTCGCAACAGCCGGAGGGCCGCAGGTTGGACATGACTGCCCTAGAACAGTGGTTCCCAACCCTGGTCCTCAAGTACCCCCAACAGTGCACATTTTCCAGGTCTCCACACAGAATCACAAGTGATATAATTAGCTCCACCTGTGGATCTTTTAAAATGTGTCTGAATAATGAGTGCACCTGCTGGGTGACCTGGAAAACGTGCACTGTTGGGGGGACTTGAGGACCACGGTTGGGAACCACTGCCCTAGAATGTCATGTGCATGATCTAGGGATCCATCGTCTTGGACAGAGATAAAAGAAGAAGATTAAGAAGCATTTAGAGCAGTTTCTGTTGTTTTACAGCTGCGCTAGCATAATGCCGGGAGATGATTGCTTGGTTCTTTGTCAATATCCTCTCTGGGAGAAGCAACCGCAGGCCGCTTTCAGGGGGTGTGGCGGAACAGACTCAACATTAGACCCCGCCCCCAGCCAACTTATACTGTAATTTGGCTTCTAATTGTGGTTTTACCTAACATTTACTGACTACCGGTACTCTGACAAGGGAGCGAGCGCAAAGAAGCCCCGTGCAGGTTCGGTGGCTCATCGGGCATTTAGCAGTCGGGATTCCAATGTCGGTATAGTGACTGTCGGGGGGCATCCGGCTCTTGTTATCATCTTTGTGCTTAATTCAATCTTATCCTCATGTATGTAACCCGAGAATGGGAGGTTTATCAGCTGCATCATTATTTCTCTTTCCTCCACTAGGTGACACTGGAGAGTTACAGTGGGGAATAGAAGGGCGACCACAGGGAGCTTGGGCACTTTAGAATAAATTAACAGTGACTAACTCCTCCCCTTCTACTTCCTCTCCGTCTTAGCATGTGCCCTGCGGGAGCTGGGCGCATTGTTAGCTCACTCTTGGGCTTTTCTAATTTTTTCTTTATTTTTCCGGATTTTTAAGATCTACACAGGCAGATAGTCCCTGTCCCTATCTGCCTGCGACGAGGGCGCTGTTGAGGGACCGGTTGCAGCTGCTTGCAGCTTGCCTCCGGAACCTGGCTGACAGAACCACCGTTCCGGGGTCCCCGTCGCCGCTGCATGCAGCGCGCCTCGCGGACCGCAAGCCTCGGCGCGTACAGCAGCTACAGGGGTAAGTATGCCCCTGGGTCCCTGTTAGCAGGGAACCAGGTGGGATTGCTCTAAAAGCGCATCTCAGTACTTTGAGAGTACAGCGCGGCTCAGTTCTGTGAGAGTACTGTAACCTTATGCTCATTGAGAATGTAACCTTATATTCAAGAATGTAACCATATGCTCATTGTTACATAGAGATAGAGATAAAGTGTTGTATGATTTTGTTGTATGATTTTGTTGGCCATGTAATGTAATATGTAACGTGCTTATGGGCGAGATGATAGACGTTGGAGCTAGTTGCATAGTGTATTAATGCACGAGTCAGGGATGATGCTGATACTGGCTGAGAGGATGCCGTTAAGGTCGCACGGGAAAATACTGGACGGGAGCAGTGGGTATAAGAAGGGAGAGACACAGCGGAGAGGGGTTGGTGGATCGACACACCTCACCGGTATTGGAGCAGCGACAGCGGAGTAGCGGAGACAGCGGAGTGACAAGTGGTCAGACAGCAGCGGCGGCACGAAGAGAGTGACCTGCAGCAGCGGTGATAGCAGGAGTGACAAGAGGCAACGCAGCGGCGGCACGGAGAGAGTGACCTGCAGCAGCGGCAGCGGCGATAGCAGCCAGGTCTCTAGCGGAACTTCCCTATAGGCGAGGGACTGGGAGCCGCTTAGACCTGAGGCTGGTAGCTTACCCTCCCATCGTGGGGGAAGCGGAGTCCAGCTTCGCCGCCACCTCACGAGCCCCAGAGCCAGATAAAGACCCGACAGCGCACCTGTAAGCTAGAAGCCAGAGTGTGGTTCCTGAGCCCAAGCCGCCGGAGGAAAGTAACTCAGACGCTGCTCTGCCACTGTGACTGCTACTAGCGGACAGGAGTGTACCAATCACGAGGCAGCATTGAGAAACCCTGCTGGATAGCATAGCTAACATAGCTAACTGTTAACCCCTCACAGCCCGGATAGAGACAGCCCGGATAGAGACTGGACAACTAACCGGTGAGAGCTAATGTAGCGCATAACTTTACATCCTACTATTTTATACGCCCACACGGATAGACTCCTATACACCATTTACTGTAGAGGCGATCACTCTGGGACTATCCAAGCTATCTACTTTGACAATTTAACTGGATCAGAGTAATCGCTCACTATAAATACTGGACACGGGCCCCAACGCGCGCCAACATATGAGCTCACACTTAAGACTGTGTATCAGAATGATATATGTATCAGAGTATTATATATCTGGCCAGATATAAGGTATAGAGAATAAGATATTAGCTTACATGAATAAGGCTATGTTATGGGGAATTGGGTATTATAGTTATAATGACTAGGAAGGGAAGAGGACTTTAGGTGTTTGCAATAGGAAGGTGAATAGTTAGGGTATAATTAGAGTGTAAGAAGGTGATTGTATTGTATATGAAACTAATGTTATCAGAATCCTTGAAATGCTATTAATGTGTCTGTAGAATATATGATGTTGTGTATAGGAACTATAGAATATGTGTATATGAATTTAAATGATTAAACCTTGTTAGCATACTTACTTTCACGCTGCACCCGTATCCGTGGAGTCTAAGTCCTATAGAGCTGTAAAAGAAGAGAGAGGTAGGGTGGTCAGTCTGATTACTAAAATAAGTTAACAGTGATTTCCTAAGCTACACTATAAACAAGTTTAGGTGGAGGCACTTCGCTACTAGTATATAATTACCCATTACTGAGGGTTACAAGTGGAGGCACTGCTGAGATGGAGCATAGGGGTATTTTGTCGGAAAAGGATATATATGAATGGTGCATCAGGAAGGGGAGGAGCGTGAAGAGGTGTTTAGCTGTAGGGGGAAACTTCACAGAATTGAGGAGCGTGAAGAGGTGTTTAGCTGTAGGGGGAAACTTCACAGAATTCCCGGATCGAGATGTCATCACGTGCATCAATAAGTTGTATGGGATAGTGCGACCTAAGATTATAGATAGATGGAGAGGAGACATGGGGAAGGTGGTCGCTTTCCTCATTGAGAATGAAAAAGACCTTGACAGCTGTTTGCTCCCGTCCATGGTGGTAGCTGATGAGGAGACGGGGAGACGATGGCAGGTCATATGGCCGATAAATGACGGAGAGACGGCAAGTTTCCCTGTATTTACAGAAGACAGTAATGATAAGGGAGATAGAGACGGTGATGCCGCTGAAGACGCTGAAGCTAGTACAAAGGGAGCTCAGTTCGAGACCATCATAGATAGAGTAGTTTCCCAGTTGGAGAGATGGCATTATGAGGGGAGTTATAGGAGACTGAGGTTATTCTCTGGTATAAGCCCTGTTCCTATTGGGGAAGAAATGTACGAGGCTTGGAAGGAGGCCGCAGTACAGCAGGCAGAAGAATGGCAGTGCCCCGATAAGATTAAACGGCAGAGAATAGTCGAAAGTCTAAGGGGACCAGCGATGGGGGTGGTACAAGCCGCTAGGAGAAGCAACCCACAAGCCACACTTGAGACATATTTAGAGGCTCTAGATTACGCATATGGAACACTAGAAGACGTGGGGGAACTACTGGCTAGGTTCCAACATACTTTTCAAGAAGTGGGGGAAAAACTCAGTACTTATGTAATACGGTTAGATAAGCTGTTATATAAGATAGTTGAAAAGAGTGGGATAGAGAGAGGAGACGTAGATAAGAGCAGAATAAGACAACTGCTTCGAGGGGCTCAGACAACTGACTTTGTAGCACAGAAATTAAGGTGTTCAGTATTGAGAGATACTCCACCCACGTTCAACGAATTGCTCAAAGAAATTAAACAGGAAGAAGTATTGATAGAAATGAGAGACAGGACGGTTAAGAAGGTGAAAGTGGTAAAGCCCATCATTGAGAAAGATGCATTTGAGGATAAAATATTGAAGTTGATAGAAGAACAAAACAAAAAGATAGAACAAGTATTGACTGTACAAAATAACCATGCTAAGCGGGACTCTGAATTGACCGTCCGAGGCATGGGGAGAGGTTATAGAGGTGTGAATAGGAGATGTTTTGAATGTGGCAGACTAGGGCATCGGGCATTTGAGTGTATCAATGGTCAGTTTAACAGGAACAGGAATAATCTCCCAACTCCCACAGACTACGATAATGGTGGCCAGGCCAACCCTGAATCTGATCAGGGAAACGAGTAGGGGAGAACTGTGAGCCCCTCTCAGTTCCCCCCAGGAATGAAGTAGAGATAATGGGGAAAATTTGGTGGAATGGAAATGGTTCGATCCCGGAAGGACTTTTAGGACCCATACCATCGGTAACCGCAGAAATAAATGGAGTGAGATGTATGGTACTGTTGGATAGTGGATCGCAGGTATCCATTATATTTGAGCCATGGTACCAGAAGTACATACCCGAGGTTCCTATAAGACCCTTAAATGGATTAGTTATATGGGGACTAAGTGTAGAAAAATACCCATACTTAGGATATGTGGAGGTGGAGATAAGGCTGGGAGGAGACGGAGAGAGTGGTTTAACAGTCCCTGTTGTCGCCCTTATATGTCCCGAGATGGGAAGAGATGCCAACGAACTGCCTATTATTATAGGTACCAATACCAGATTGTATAGGGAATTGTCTAAGTGGTGTTTAGCAGAGGAGGGTAATGAGACACAGACACAGACTTGTAGGGACGATAGTCATGAATATGGTAGGTCACTCAATGTGGCTGTAGGGCAAAGCCAATTCGAGTCGTGCTTCACCGGAAGTGACATTACTGGGGAAGAAAAGAAAGAACTCATAGAAGCACTAAAAGAGAAGGAGTCTGGTTTCTCAAAAGGGGAGTGGGACCTGGGGGTAGCCGTAGGGGTGGAGCATCAAATAAATCTCACCAACGATAGTCCATTTAGGGAACGCTCTCGCAGAATAGCCCCTGCCGATTTCGAAGACGTTAGGTTACACCTTAAAGGGTTATTGGAAAATCAAATGATTGTTGAGTCCAGAAGTCCGTACGCCTCTCCCATAGTGGTAGCCAGAAAAAAGACGGGAAAGATAAGGATGTGCGTAGATTATAGAACCTTAAATTCTCGCACCGTACCTGACCAATACACCGTGCCTCGGATTGATGAAGCCTTAGACTGTTTACAAGGGAGTGGTTGGTTTTCTGTTCTAGATTTAAGGAATGGGTTTTATCAGATCCCTATGAGGAAGGAGGATCAAGAAAAAACGGCGTTCATATGTCCTTTGGGTTTTTTCGAATTTTTGAAGATGCCTCAGGGGATTAAAGGGGCACCAGCCACGTTCCAAAGGACTATGGAGAAAGCTATAGGCGACATGAACTATCGGGAGGTACTAGTGTATCTTGACGATATAATTGTTTTTGGGAAAACATTAACAGAGCACAATGACCGTCTTTTGAAAGTGATTGACCGGCTTATTGAGGGGGGCCTGAAATTATCAATAGATAAATGTATTCTGTGTCAAGCATCGGTAAAATACCTAGGTCATGTGGTGAGTCGGGAAGGGATAGCCACCGATCCGGAAAAGGTGGAGGCTGTTAGAGCCTGGCCAAGACCCACTAAGCTCAAAGAACTGAGGTCTTTTCTGGGGTTTTGCGGATACTACCGGCGATTCGTCCCAAATTATTCGCAAATAGCGAAGCCCCTTACTGAATTAACTAAGGGATATCCACCTCCTAACAAAAAAAAGAACCCTAATCGGAACAATAACAATAAAGAACAGAAGTTGTATAGGCCTGAGGAGTTATTTGGGGAAAGGTGGACCCCGCAGTGCGAGGTATCCTTTATTCAGCTGAAAGAGGAACTCACCCACACCCCTGTGCTCGCTTATGCGAACCCTAATGACCCATATATACTTCACGTTGATGCTTCTCAAGAAGGAATAGGGGGAGTATTATACCAGGCTTGCCCAACCAGTAAAAAGAATAGACCTGTTTCTTTCGCCAGTAGGGGGTTAACCAGCAGTGAAAAGAATTACCCAACTCACAAATTGGAATTTCTAGCTTTAAAATGGTGTGTGGTAGAGAAGTTCCATGAGTATTTATATGGGGTGCAATTTGAAATTCACACTGACAACAACCCCCTAACATATATCCTCACCACTGCAAAGTTAGACGCGACCGGACATAGGTGGCTGGCAGCCTTAGCACTGTACAACTTTTCTATTAAATACAGACCGGGAGTGAGTAATATTGATGCCGATGCACTGTCTAGAATACCAGGGCGTCCAGAGCCGACAAGTGAGGATGAAGACTGGGTGGAGATCCCAATGGGAGATATAAAAGGGATGTGTCGGCAAATAAGAAATCAAAAAGATACATTACTCGTGAGTGAGTACTTGAGTGGTACTGGTGCTATAGGCTCCCTAGGTGCCACCCCAAAGGCTTTACCCCTGTCCTATTGTTGGTTGGGACGGTTAGAGATGGAGGGGTTGCCCATGATTCGGCCAGTGCAAATGAAGAGGGCGCAACTGGCTGACCATAACATTAGAGATGTATATTATCTGATGCTAGAAAAAAAACGCTCACCTGGAAGAACAACCTCGCTATCACTCTTGGAAAAGGCCAAACTCTTGAAGAGACAAGAGAAGTGGCTAGAGATAAGAGACGGGGTACTTTATAAAAAGATAGAGAGGACCAATGGAGAAACTAGCTACCAATTGGTCTTACCAGAAAGATTTAGACCCATAGCACTGCAGACTCTACATGACGATCATGGACATCTGGGTGTCGAAAAGACTGTAGGACTGATGTCCCAGAGATTTTACTGGCCAGGAATGAGAAGGGATGTAGAAGATTACTGCCGCAACTGTGGAAGTTGTGTAGTAAGAAAAACAGTGGCTACCCAACATGCCCCCATGGTGTCTTTCAAAAGTAGTGGACCCATGGATATTGTGTGTATGGATTTCTTGACACTAGATGTAGGAGATGGGAAGAAATGTCACATATTAGTGGTGACTGACCATTTTACTCGTTACGCTCAGGCGTACGTGACCCCTAATCAAAAAGCAATGACCGTAGCCAATACTTTATGGAATAAGTTTTTTGTCCATTATGGTCTACCCAATAGACTACATTCAGACCGAGGTAGGGAATTTGAAAGCCGACTGATTAGAGAAATCTGTTTATTGTGTGGGATTGTGAAATCCAAGACTACCCCTTATCACCCTCAAGGGGACCCACAACCAGAACGGTTTAATAGGACTTTGTTGAACATGCTGGGGACACTCAACCCGCTAGATAAGAAACATTGGAAGAGACATGTAGAGCGATTAGTACATGCTTACAATTGCACTATGAATGAATCGACTAGATATTCCCCATACTTTCTCATGTTTGGAAGGGAAGCTAAGCTCCCTATAGATGTTAGCCTGAATGTAAAACCAGAAAGTAAGAATAGCTCAGCATTACCACACAGCAAGTATATAGAGAGGTTAAGGGAAGAATTGCAGGAGGCGTACCAATTGGCCTCAGAAACTGCAAGAAAATTGGGGTTAAAAAATAAGAGGATGTATGATAGTAAAGTAAGGGAACAGGAGCTTAGCCCTGGAGACAGGGTGTTGCTGAGGAAATTTGGGACCCCCAGAGGTGTGAAAATCTCCAATAGATGGAGAGAAGATCCGTTTATAATAGTCGAAAAGTTATATGATCTGCCAGTATATAAGATAAAACCTGAGGAGGGGGGAGAAAAAATGTTAACTTACCATAGACAGCACCTGTTACCTATTGGTAAAGAAGTTAGAATGGAAGGGCTTCACCTGGGGAAGAATACCCAGGAAAAGCAAGACAGACATCTAACTGATTATAATAATTCGACTCATGCTGTTGATGGGGAAAGAGAGGAAGAAATGTTTGATGAATGTTGTCCTGGACATTATTATAAAGACGAAGTTAGTTCTGACACTGACAATAACGTCAACAAGTCCTGGGAGGATACCTCGGGATATGCAGATTTGGAAGAGGGTGGTAGCGATGTGGTCAGAGAACAACGATTTAGAGATGATATGGGTGAACAAGGTAGTCCTGCTAGTGCAACCATAAATATGAGACCACAGAGGATGCGCATGCCGCCCTCAATTCTAACATATGATAAATTGGGAGAACCTAGTGTGATACCCGCCGTAATATATCCTTTGGCCATTTATGCATGGCCTTATTTCCTATCTGCATAGAATAAATAAATGAATATGGTGATTTGGAAGCAAGCTCTCTCCTAATCACCAGGGGAAGAGAATGTAACCTTATGCTCATTGAGAATTGAGAATGTAACCTTATATTCAAGAATGTAACCATATGCTCATTGTTACATAGAGATAGAGATAAAGTGTTGTATGATTTTGTTGTATGATTTTGTTGGCCATGTAATGTAATATGTAACGTGCTTATGGGCGAGATGATAGACGTTGGAGCTAGTTGCATAGTGTATTAATGCACGAGTCAGGGATGATGCTGATACTGGCTGAGAGGATGCCGTTAAGGTCGCACGGGAAAATACTGGACGGGAGCAGTGGGTATAAGAAGGGAGAGACACAGCGGAGAGGGGTTGGTGGATCGACACACCTCACCGGTATTGGAGCAGCGACAGCGGAGTAGCGGAGACAGCGGAGTGACAAGTGGTCAGACAGCAGCGGCGGCACGAAGAGAGTGACCTGCAGCAGCGGTGATAGCAGGAGTGACAAGAGGCAACGCAGCGGCGGCACGGAGAGAGTGACCTGCAGCAGCGGCAGCGGCGATAGCAGCCAGGTCTCTAGCGGAACTTCCCTATAGGCGAGGGACTGGGAGCCGCTTAGACCTGAGGCTGGTAGCTTACCCTCCCATCGTGGGGGAAGCGGAGTCCAGCTTCGCCGCCACCTCACGAGCCCCAGAGCCAGATAAAGACCCGACAGCGCACCTGTAAGCTAGAAGCCAGAGTGTGGTTCCTGAGCCCAAGCCGCCGGAGGAAAGTAACTCAGACGCTGCTCTGCCACTGTGACTGCTACTAGCGGACAGGAGTGTACCAATCACGAGGCAGCATTGAGAAACCCTGCTGGATAGCATTGCTAACATAGCTAACTGTTAACCCCTCACAGCCCGGATAGAGACAGCCCGGATAGAGACTGGACAACTAACCGGTGAGAGCTAATGTAGCGCATAACTTTACATCCTACTATTTTATACGCCCACACGGATAGACTCCTATACACCATTTACTGTAGAGGCGATCACTCTGGGACTATCCAAGCTATCTACTTTGACAATTTAACTGGATCAGAGTAATCGCTCACTATAAATACTGGACACGGGCCCCAACGCGCGCCAACATATGAGCTCACACTTAAGACTGTGTATCAGAATGATATATGTATCAGAGTATTATATATCTGGCCAGATATAAGGTATAGAGAATAAGATATTAGCTTACATGAATAAGGCTATGTTATGGGGAATTGGGTATTATAGTTATAATGACTAGGAAGGGAAGAGGACTTTAGGTGTTTGCAATAGGAAGGTGAATAGTTAGGGTATAATTAGAGTGTAAGAAGGTGATTGTATTGTATATGAAACTAATGTTATCAGAATCCTTGAAATGCTATTAATGTGTCTGTAGAATATATGATGTTGTGTATAGGAACTATAGAATATGTGTATATGAATTTAAATGATTAAACCTTGTTAGCATACTTACTTTCACGCTGCACCCGTATCCGTGGAGTCTAAGTCCTATAGAGCTGTAAAAGAAGAGAGAGGTAGGGTGGTCAGTCTGATTACTAAAATAAGTTAACAGTGATTTCCTAAGCTACACTATAAACAAGTTTAGGTGGAGGCACTTCGCTACTAGTATATAATTACCCATTACTGAGGGTTACAGTACAGCGCGGTCAGACAGGCAGGTAGCACCCTGCCCTACCTGCCTGCAAGGGGACCACTGTACCAGAGAATCCGGTCGCCGCTGCATGCAGCGTGCCTCGCGGACTTCCTTCAGCCACAAGCATGGCAGGGATACGTATACCCTGGCTCCCCACTAGCGGGGTAGCCAGGTAGATGCATTGGCGGTTTATCCAGCTGCAACTATAGCATAATAATAGAGTACAGTATTTTATTTTCTTTGTATACTCTATTATTATGCTATAGTTGCAGCTGGATACCAGCATTAAGATCTCCAAGGGATCCATTTGCACACTTTTGTACAGTTTGTCAGTAAGACCGCTATCCGGAGTGAAAACTTACATTCACTATCCATTTACCTAAGGGTATGTACATTCTCAGTATTGAAAAAGTAACTACTTAATTGTGTATATACTAAATTAGTAATATGGCCTTTCTCCACCACCTAGAAAGTTATCCCTGAGGAAGTCATTTTTTTTGACGAAACGCCTTGGGAGTTTTTTCCTGATTATATCGATTCGACCAACTGACTGCATACAAGCAAAAATGTTTTTACTTTGTTTTTAAATTAATTGTATTAAATACTGTTGTACAGTGACCTGTCGATATATTTTCTTGATCCTTCTGGTGGTGGATCTCCATAAAATAGTGGCGCGCTCTGTCTTCTATCTTTTTTCTTCTATTCCCCACTTCCCCCGCTAACAGGGGGGACTGACAGAGTGCTGCCCAATCTACTTTATCTAGCGCATTGAAAGGGTACCCCACTCTTTGTTCCATATATATATATAGGTATTTTAATACAGACGTTTTTTCTACACTAACAACCGCCTCCTGAGTGCTGCCTTTCTTGGAAACATATTTGTATATTTTGTCCGGGCACCGGGGCTTATTAATCATTGAGAACAAGCTGAGTGCCGGCTGACTTGGACTCCTATATATATATATATATATATATATATATATATATATATATATATATATATATATATATATATATATAGAAATCCGGAAGGGCCGTCACTCTGGACTGAAGTGAGCTGAGATGTGTAGCTTGCCCCGGTGCCAGCTTGCAGAGGGCAGCCACAATGAACTGCCCACAGAATACAATGACGAAATGAATGGGCACTCGAGGACTCACAAATGCTGGTGAAATCAAAAGGCCGTGTTTATTCCATAAGTGGTCTTACAGGCGTCAACGTTTTGGGGGCCGGACCCCCGTCGTCAGGACAAAATGCAGACAGGGTGAAGTACAGAATAAAGTGCAAGTGCATGGGTATTTATAAGACATGTTAACAAATAGGCGCTAACTTACCCCCTCCCTGTAGCCGTCCCCCACGAGCATCCACGGGCCGGTTTCCGGAGTCCTGCGCACAGCAGTGACGTCACCACGTTCGGCGGCGTCCAGCTGACCGCGCGTCATCACGGTCGTCATCCCGCGGTGACGTGGGTGGGCTGGGAAAGAGATTGCAGCTCACATTAGCATGAATACAAGTATCGTGCTACAGAAGTCATAAAGCAACAAAGGCATCCATACATACACAAAACTTCAGAGGATGCAAGTGAATAAAAAATGCAAAAAAACAAGTGAACATGACCATATTATGACTACATAGTGACATCTAGTGGCTAAAAATGAGAAGACATATATAATAAAAAACGAACATTTAAAAAGGGTATACATATAAAAAGATAACTGCGTGCGGCCCCGAATTGGAGCCGTACTGGGCAAAAGTCAAAGTGCATATGCTGGGTGAGGTGCAAACCCTATGGCGTGAGTGGTTTAAATGCAGGGAGAAATACTGAGTCCCTGCTGGGTATCTAGGTACTCTTTACCTAGAACGGCGCCCACGATTGAAATCGCGGGCGTCGGGGGTAAAAATCGCGGTGATCGCGGGCATCGCGGGTAAATCGGGATGGCCGCGATGACCGCGATCACCGCGATTTTCCCATAGGGAACAATGTTAAAAAGCCTGATTGACCGCGATTTTACACTTAAATGCCTCAATGGACCCGATTTGGGCATAGAAATCAATGTAAAATGGGCCACACAGCCCAAATAGGGCCAATGAACCGTTAAATGTCCCCCCAAATTTTTAACGCCACCCCACGATCCACGGCAACCCGAAGCGTGGCGAGCGCAGCGAGCCCGCGAGGGGCGGCGGTACGCGTCCTCCGACCTTTTCATGCCCTACTATCCACGTCGGCGTGGTGTGAGAATAGAATAGTGTGGCGAGCGCAGCGAGCCACCGAGCCCGAAGCGTGGCGAGCGCAGCGAGCCCCGCGAGGGGACGCGGATACCTTCACAGGTAGACGCGTCCCCTCGCGGGCTTCACAGTTGTCCGGGTCGCCACGGACACCTGTGAAGCCCGCGAGGGGACGCGTATAACTGTGAAGGTATCCGCGTCCGCTCGCCACGCTTCGGGCGCGGTGGCTCGCTGCGCTCGCCACACTATTCTATTCTCACACCACGCCGACGTGGATAGTAGGGCATGAAAAGGTCGGAGGACGCGTACCGCCGCCCCTCGCGGGCTCGCTGCGCTCGCCACGCTTCGGGTTGGCGTGGATGGTGGGGTGGCGTTAAAAATTTGGGGGGACATTTAAGGGTTAATGGGCTCTGTGGCCCATTTAACATTGATTCCTATGGCCAAATCGGGTGGATTGAGGCATTTAACAGTAAAATCGGGTCCATCGCGGCTTTTAACATTGATTCCTATGGGAAATCGGGAGCATCTCGTCGCGGGCATCGCGGGTACATTTATGGCCGGCCGCGACGCGACCGACACGATTTCCATGTTTAACATTGGTTTCAATGGGAAATCGTGGGCATCGCGTCGGTCGCGTCGCGGCCATACATAAATGTACCCGCGATGCCCGCGACGGGCGCCGTACTAGGTAAAGAGTACCGGTATCTATAATAAGCAAAAACAGCCCTGTGTGGGGTGATGCAGCCAGCATCACTGTATGCGCATAGCACCAGAAGCCAGAAATTGCAACAACAGAATGCCAGCATCTTGTATATTATATGTTATCCTGGTGTGTCACCTGGACACCAATAAGGCTGGGGGACTGGTGTCACACAGTGGGATGACAAGTACCTTTAACAAGGGGGAGAGAAAAGGAAGAAGGAAGACATGATTGTGTGTTAGTGGACCAAAATGGTTACAAAAAATTATGTAGGCCAAGTGTGTCATTAAGGCCTTTAGGGTGTAGTGTGTCCATTTTGTAAATCCACTTGGACTCAAGCTGCAGAAGCTGTTTGGAACGGTTGCCACCCCGTATGTGTACCGGCACGTGGTCTATGATCTTATATTTGATCATTGCCATGTTATGTTTGGCCTTGGCGAAATGCCTGGTCACTGGTTGCTCCCCTGAGCCAGAATGAAGGGCTGCCCGTATGGTACAATCGGTCTTGCCGATGTAATGTATTCCACATGGACAATAAATGATGTAGATAACAAATTTAGTCGTGCACGTGAGGGGCCATCTGATTTAAATTTTTTTTACCCGTATAGAGATGTGCAACTTCGGTCATGAAGCTGCATGTTGTGCAGCCTAGGCACCGGTAACAGCCCATTCTGGTGGGTCTGATTTGTCTAGAAGGGGTGTCAAAATTTGTAATCTCGGTCTTGACCAATAGGTCCTTCAAGTTTGGGCCGCGCTTGTAGCTCGGCATCAGCTTGGTGTCTTTGAACACCGGTAGCTCGGGATCCGAACGCACAATTTCCCACCAGTTTTTTACTCTGCTGGTGGTTTCTCGGCTGGCAGAGCTAAAGTCATTAACCCATGGAATACATGGCTTTATGACTTTAGGTGTTGCACCTGTGATAAGAGTGGTGCGCTCACACGCCAGAGCCCTGGCCTTGGCTTTAAGTAGGCCCTGTCTGGGGTAGCCTCTGTCCTCGAACTTCTGCTGCATGATGTCCAGTTGGTGATGGGTTTCAGAGTCGGTATCAGTGATCCTGCATACTCTCAAAAACTGAGTATGGGAGACTCTCCACCGTGTTGCGTGGGTGCGAGCTGTTGTGTCTAAGTATAGTATTGCGATCTGTCTGTTTGACATACAAAGAAGTGTGTGTAAATCCCAAAAATACAAATGTGTAAAAAATAGGCGTATTTCTGCCTACGAATACACCTATTTTTTACGAATCCATTTTGGTACATTTCCCCCGATGTATACATAGTATATATATACACGCTATACTGCTGTTCTGTTCTCAAAGACAACATGAAGCATATATATCACTTGTGGAGCCGATATTTATGGTACAATACGCCCCTGTAATTCTCACATTCATAGAGATCCCACAGCACATCTCCCCCATGTGTTAGAGCCTGACATCTCCGATTTACAAACATGATCATTAGCGATCAGTTTGACCATGTTATTATTGTATACAGAGATCCATATGTAACACACCCGTCCGGATCCCTGTGTTAACACCATACAATTGTCACGCTAGATGCGGTGACATCTTCTTCACATCACTTCTTAAACATTGCTCGGGCAGTAGTCCCGTGGCATCTGAAATTTACACTTCAAACTTGCACCATTTTTTAACATTGTTTTACTGTTTTAATGTAGGTTATTTATGTGCCATTTATGTGTTGTTATAGGCAGAAGCCAAACCCGGATCCTGGAGCGGAGGTTGTCATACAGAAGTGGGCGATACGGTGGGGTCACCATAGCAACCAATCTACAACAGAGGGGAGCGTGATGATGCAGTGAGGCTCCGCCCACTGACATCCGCCCGCACCGGAAGCCGCACTGGACGCAACCGGGACGCTCCACGTACGGGAATGGTGAGTATGCACATGCTGTATGTATTTAAATGTTTGCTGTGTCACCCGCACGCGTTGTACACCTTGACAAAGGGGTATCCAGTCCCCGAAACGTCGGTCACCTCCAATAAACACATTGTTAAGCCCACGGAGTGCCGCTGCCTGCTTGGATAATTCCTTAGATAGATAGATACCAAAAAGAACCCCCACTGGGGGAATAAACAGCACTCACCAGTCTGTAGTTCAATGGAGGTACAACCAGGAGGTAATCCAAAGTTTATTTTCTGCAAGAGAGATCTTCTGACGTTTCGGTCCCCGCTGGTACCTTTATCAAGGCAGCCACTGTGTCAAATAGTCGCAACTTAAATCTGTGTGGGAAGGGGGATATATAGCCTTTGAGTATAAAGAAATATAAAAATATATGATACAGCCAGTACAGGATATGGCGGGTGAGCCAGTGAGAGGGACTATAGAGAGGTAGGGCAGGGGGATCAGAGGCGGTCCTGCAGCGATGCATAACCCACAACAGAGAGAGCCGGCACCGGGAAGGGTGATCCCTGGAGAGGACAAGGGCCTGTGCAGTGCTGTGAGCTGCTGACCTGTAAGGAGCGGAGGCTGCGCAGCTGTGAGACCAGGAATGGCGCCAGGAGAGCCAGGCTCCTCCAAGTCCCCTACTGCTGCCACCTGCCAGAGGGAAGGGAACCGCGCTGCCCCCACTAGCTGCCAACCACAGGAGGAGCCCCAAACCCGGAGAGAACAGAATGATGTGTGCTGCCGAGGTGTCCTACATAGTGCCTGCCTGTGGAGGAGCCGAGAGGGTGAAGACTAGAACCTCAAGGAAGAAGGTGCTGAGGGGGTAAATTACCTGGGAGCACACCCAGCCGGAGGATTCTCCTGAAGTTGCTCCGAAGAAGATAGAGGACGCAGCAAGTGAAGACCAAGGTGCGCAGGCACCGCGGAGGACACCCGCTCTCGAGGAACCAGGACTGGAGGACATGCAAAGGACCCCTAGCTGGAGACCTGTAGAAGCCCCCTCAGTGGTGCGGAGCTGCCCCTAGAGATGCCTGCCCGAAAGTAAGTTAAGAACACGATGTAACATCAAGGACAGGAGCTGCTCAGAGGACAGGTGACAGCCCAGCGGAGGAGAGGATAGAGGAGGATCCCCAGCCTGATAGGAGCCGGGGGTGGAAGCAGAGGCCGACCCAGAACAGCACAACAGGCGGAGCAGAGGACGACCCAGCACCTCCTGCTGCAGGAGCCGAGGACACGGGACACAAGGCAGACGTCAGGCTCATGGCAGATGCTGTGCGGCTGTGGTACAGGTATATGTGCGCTGTTGTGTGTTTATGCTGGGCGTTATGGGTAATAGAGGAGGTTTCTTTTTTAGGATGTCGGTATGTGGTAGACTCGCTAGTTATAGGATGTGTAGTATGCTAGGGTTTGTGGTTATAGTGGATGTATTTGTGTATGCAGGGCACCATTTGCGGATGTACTAAAAGGATGATCACAAAAAGGGATTGCCTGCAGTTCCCATTCGCACCACTAGATGTCACAATTTTTTTTACTTCAACTGAGAATTTGTATGTTGGACACTGGTTGTGTATCCTGGACAGTCGGTAGAATAGGTAATCAGCGCTCAGTATCATTCTGTGGAGTTTTCGTAGCTTCTTAAAAGAAGCTGTAAGCGCTGCACAGGGAGGCCAGGCAGCGTCTCCCCTGTGCACAGTGAGCTGACAGGACGCGCTTCTGTCAGCTCCTGCTGTGCTAGCAGTGTGAGGATTCACTAATGAGAATCCTCACACTGTGCCTACCTAGCTAGTGTAAAAGTTAATAAAATAATAAAAACCCTAACTAACTCTACTCCTTCGGCTGCTCCGGCAGCCCTTTAGAATAGCACCCACTCCAGTGGGCACCTAACACGAACTGAGGAGTCTGGGATGCAGTAGGGGAGGAGCCTACCCTCCAAAAGCTTTAGGATAGGTGCCTGGCTCCTGCGGACCCTCCTACATCCCAATGTGAAGCTGTGTCACCAGGACCATTGAAAGAGAAAAGTATGTGCTGCACATACTTTTTGTACTTGCTTTTCATCGCATTGTATGCACAACGCATGTACAAGGATGAATGCGATGCGTGCTATTTAAGCTCAAAATGCACGCCCGCATCGAGACGTGTATGGGCACCTTAAGTCAGAGAGAACCTGTGAATTCTGACTGGGAAGTGCAATTAACAGGTCAGATGTGGACTGCTGCTTTGAAGTTGGATATCTCCATTTCCCCAGGGCCGATTTAAAAAATTCTGGTATCCCTGGAAAAAGGGGATCCTCAGCTATCAGAGTATGGCCCTTATACACCTGGGGCCCCAGAGCAAGTGCCCATTAAGCCCATACGAAAAGACCGCCCTGGTCCCGGTTCGCTGACGTCATCCGGGGGCGATTATGCTGTGTACACACGGGGGCGATAGGGGCTGAAATAGCTGGGAATATGGTTGCTGAGCGACCATATTGCCAGTGATTGGAGTGTGCACCAGCGATAAATCGCCGGGTGCGCGCTCCCGTTTTCACAAAACGGGACACTGGGCAATATGATTGCTGATATGATTGCTAGCAATATATTGCCAGCGATCATATTGCCCCGTGTGTACGCACCTTTATTCCTAACAATTTTGCTGCACCCGTCATCTTGAAACGTGCACATGTCCCTTTGTTGATGAATTTACAAGACTGCCTAATTAGAGCAATAATTGATATTTGCGTGGAGATTAATAACAGTATTACAGACACACATGCTATGACCGATAACACACACGTAACAGACTTATTTTAATTTTTTTTCTAATGCACTTTATTTCACATTTATCACTTTTCACTTATGTTTTTAATATTTCGCTGTCCTTAATAAATGATTCAATAAACATCATGTTTTAGCCAATTCTCTGTTTCTTGGGTCACTTTATTAATGTACCTATAACATTAATCAGAACATTAATATATGCTAACCTAGATTGCCCCTTGTAGGAATACTTTATCTTTCTTTGCTTCCAAGTCTAATACCATAGTTGCCGACCCTCCCGCATTTCGCGGGAGTATCCCGCTTTTTGATTCTTTCTCCCGGTCTCCCGGGAATCTACTGGATCCTCCCGTTTTTTAGGCAAAAAAATCAGTGACTGCCATGCGCAAGTCACAAAGCGCAGCTCCGCCGGTAACCTCTGTGCGCCGCGGCTGTCCTATTAAATGACAGCCGGGGGCCGGATGTGGTCACCATTATAGCGACAAGCCGGCAGCAGCAGCACAGCATGGGGCAGCCGCGGGATCATCACCAGCGCACCAGCGAGCAGCAGAGGAGAGGAGGCTACAGGACTCAGGAGCAGCAGAGGGCAGGCCGGCAGCACCGCAGATGACAGTAAGATAGCGGCTGGCTGCTTCGGCACTTCCCTCCTGCTTCTCTTCCACTGCTCCCCGCTGCGCTGTTTACAGAATTAGGCTGTATCCCAAACCCCCGCCCCCCTCAATACAGACACCAACGCTGCCGCTGCTTCATAAAAATTGTTCCCCTCCCCACTGCCTTATAACATTTTTATGAAGCAGTAATGAGGGTGCAGGAGGAGAGGAACAATTATTTTTATAAAGCAGCAGCAGCAGCAGCGTGGAGGGTGGGAGGGAGGAAACGAAGGATTCCAAGTTGGAAAAATGTAAATAGCTTACCATGATCTGAAATGTACTTTGGATAGCTCCGCCCATGGCCCCGCCCCATTTACATGCCGTAAATGGGGTGGGGCCATGGGCGGAGCTATCCAAATTACAATTGAGTGCTCCCACGCCCCCACTCTCCCGCAAAGACCAGCTAAGAAGTCGGCAAGTATGTCTAATACATATTCCTGGGTGCGCCTCCCCCATTACCAATTGATACTTAATATAGTAATGCAGGGGTGAGATAGCTATACCAATTACAGGCCGTTCGGATTGATAGC
This sequence comes from Crinia signifera, assembly GCF_055691185.1. NCBI lineage: Eukaryota > Metazoa > Chordata > Amphibia > Anura > Myobatrachidae > Crinia > Crinia signifera. The sequence goes on along the minus strand of NW_028142082.1, from coordinate 89,964 downwards.
CTCTATCTATTAACCTGTATCAGCGATATCAGATGGTCTACAGTCATCAGGTCGACATACTGCAAAGTCGACATGGGTCTAGGTCGACAGGTCATTAGGTCAACATGGTCTAGGTCGACTGGGTTTTTCACTGGATTTTTGGGTTTTTTTTTGAGCCGACATGTGCCGACAGGCGGAATTTCATGCCCTACCATCCACTAGGGCAGGCGTTCCCAACCACGGTCCTCAAGGCACACCAACAGTGCAGGTTTTAGTGATATCCAGGCTTCAGCACAGATGGATTAATCCAAATCACAGGTACTAATTAAGTCACCTGTGCTCAAGCCTGGATATCATTAAAACCTGTACTGTTGGTGTGCCTTGAGGACCGTGGTTGGGAACGCCTGCACTAGGGTGTGGTGGGAGAATAACATAGAGTGCCAAGCACAGCCAGACATGCGAGGGGATGCGGTGCACTTAATCCTGTGTCCATGTTGACTGTGTCGGCATTCGGGTAAAAAAAAAAGTACAAAACCCCATGTTGAGCTAGACCATTTTGACCTAATGCTTTTTTGGACCAAATGACCTGTTGACCTTGACCCATGTTGACCTTGCAGTATGTTGACCTAATGACTGTCGACAATCTTTAGGTCGACCATATGATCCTTACCTGTTTCAGCAAGGGGTGTGAGGCCAATTTCTCTCCAGGGAATGGAGAAATATCTGTGTTTAGAGCCAGACTAGAATCACGTCTGCCCGCAGACAATAGATCGGGTATCATTTTTTTATTTTTTTTTATGTATGTTTGACAAAGGCCATACACTTCACTGGAGGCGAAGATCCGCAGACGAAGGCCAGAGCATACAGCTAATTGCTGCCGATCCTACTATTAAAAAAGAAAAAAGGAATGTATTGTATACACAGAACATCGAACATGCCTTCCAACTTTTACCAATAGATCAGTGGGACCTGCATGCAGCTGGCCCTGGAAAGGGGCGGGGCTATGTGCAACGGGGGCGGGACCAGGCATCGAGGCCCCGGGTTTTCCATCCTCTTTGCCAGCGTACCCAGCCCCGTCTCTCCTTGCTGCGCACGGCACCTATCCAGCAATCACCGGCTGCTCCACAAAGCAGAGCAGCCATGATCACCTCCCCTCAAGGGACATCAGGGCAGGCTCCAAATAGCGGGACCATACCACTGTAATCAGGACAGTTGGGAGGAATGCTATAAATACATTATCATGTAGCGCCTATTATTCCTGTTGTCCGACTCTACCTGTATGACTACATGTGAAGGAAAACACAGAGGCTGCTTCTTTTGCCCAACGTTTGGGAATTTATGATATTTTAGTTTTCGGAACTTGTCTCCTGTCCTACATAACAGTTCATAGACGCTGTGACCAGGGGTGAGGGTCATTAAGTCGACAGTAATTAGATCTTTTGGTCGGCAGTGAAAAGGTCTACATATGAAAAACATCGACCTGGTTTAAATTGATGCTGAAAACGGTCGACACAATCCAAAAGGCTGCATGAAAAAGGTCAACACAGGAATAGGTCGACATGAGTTATTAAAGAAAATTGTGTATGTGGAAATCTGCTGACACGGGCACTGTATAAGTGTACAGCGACACGGACACACAGCTCCAATTTCTATTCACTTTTTTCTTAATGCACTTTTTTAATTTTAACCTATTTTGCTGTTTTGTGCCAATGAATAAACTGTATATTTAGAACAATTGGTCTGTACACAGACTGCGTCCTGCCCCCACTTAAAGTTATTACTCCTGGTTATATATGGTGGCTAATTATTAATATTATGTAGTTTGAGCAGAAAATATTGTGGTATCAGTGGATGAGTCAAAAACTCAGGCTGCTCCCGGATCCGAAGGCGCTACACCCCACGCCCCTGAAACAGCAGACACTGGAGGAGGATTCGAACCCGTGGTGGCTCAGCCTGAGTGGCTGTCCCAGACGCTGAACTAACGGTACACGCCACTGTACCAGCCACTCATACACGGACTGTACGTGTATCTCGTAGCTACAATGCAGTGACGTCATTCACGCTGTGCCGCACCATCGCCACCTATTGGCAGCTGCTGGAACTACACCTGGCACATAATGCATCGTCATCACTGCTGCTCCCCCTACATGAGCACTCTGCCGGCTGTTCTGATGGAGGCAGTCACTGACTGGGACGCCATGCCCCTGCGTAGAAGAAGCGGCTGGTAAGTGCACATGTGCAGAACACCCCCTGAGCATTGAGCAACCTGTGGGTGAGGACTGGAGCTCAGTCTGTATGTTGGTCATGTATGTGACTCCCACAGGGCTGCTGCATGGTGCTCCTGGGGATATCTATGTGTATGGGCATACCAGTGTATCCTCAGCAGCGCTACTCTATGGCTCAGGTTGTAATATCTCAGCCCCAGTGCTGTCTGCATTATTATACACTGTATATTATCTATCTGCTTTCCCAAAGTGTGACACAGGTGTATATAGACCAGATTATAATCTATGGGAAGCCTCTGTGTGTATACCATATGTTCTCTCTCTGCTGCAGTAGCTATGCGCGCTTTGCTATGTTCTATGATAATAAACACATGTGAGTGTAATGGTAAATATGTGCCCGGCATGCCAATGTGGTGAGATACAGGTGAGCCAAACCGTACAGGCTAGCAAACTGCACATAGCCATTAGTGCAGATGTAGGATAACTGGGCATACTGTATATAGGCTGGGATCACTGCTGCGTTCAGGTGACACCAAGTACATGTCACCCGCCGGGATTGCTTGCTGGATGGTTATACAGGGATTATTGTCACATTAGTTATACTGTAGTCTAAAGTGTATACTGTATTATCTACCATCCTAATGGGGCATACACACAGGGGGCGGGATGTACTAAAGGGAAAATGTGATAAAACGGGGGTTTTACCGCATTTTCCTATGTACCATTATCCGTCCGCCCCATCTCCGCCTGGCAGGGTATCTCCACCTCTGGGTGGCGATACCCTATAGATGCCTATGGGCTTCTATCGCCGCCCGCCGTCCTTGCGACCCATCCTCCATCGATCTACTCCTCCCTCAGCAGGTGTCACAGCCGGGAGGACATCCGGCTGTAGGGAGGAGGAGGAGAGGCAGGGGGACACTGACAGCCGCCAGGATGTGACGGAGACCCCCGCACACCACATTACAGGTATCGCGGGGGTCTCCGTCACCGCAACCCGATGCTAGCCGCATATGTTAGTACATATGCGGTAGCATCGCGGCGGCTGGCGATTTACATTAATACATCCCGCCCAGGGGAATATGAGGCTTATTTCTAAGTGATCTGACTAGATCGCTTAGAAATGAAAAAAGGATCACTCCACGTGTATACAATCTGGTGATGACGATTGCGCGGTCCCGCGCGTCGCTGTTGCCTGACTAGATTTACACTGCATCCAGTTATAAATCTAGTCATCGCCAGTGTTCTCACACCAGAGAACGCTGGCCGTGACAGATTGTTCAGCACACAATGCTGAGCCATCTGTGCTTAACTGCAAACTTAGCACAGAGGCTCACTTGCACTGTGTGTGCACAGCTTTAGGGATGGACGTCTTTGCAATTGATGACAATAGTGCATACACACTATTGTGCAATGGATGACCATCAATGTTTTTACCTATTGATGGTGATCCATTTTCTTTGACTGATTGGATTGTGGGCCAATCAAAACATGTAGGCGGTGCTTCATGAGTGTTGGGGCAGAGCTATGCTGGTGGTAAGGGTTGCTGGTCTTACTGTACTGCATATTAAAATAATAATAATAAAAAAATATATATATAATTTATGTAAGGTGCTAAACAACATATACAGATGGGTCTGTTCCCATCTTGGCAGGGGATGGCGCTGGCGTCGCCAGCCGCCATGGCGATCGTGAGAAGGGGACGCGTGCGCACGAGAGGCGCGCGCGTCCCCTTCCGACGGCGCTTCCATACGTTTCCCCGGGTCCCCGCCCGCCCGCATCCCCCCTAACCCCCCCCTAACCCCGTCCGTCTCCCTGACGTCCGGACGGACAGGGTTTCCGCCGCGCTAGCGACGGAGACTGAGACGCGCGTGCGACGCACGCGCGTCTCAGTCTCCTCGCTGGCGAGGCTGCTGGCGGGTCGCCAGCGCGTACGTTCTGGCGACCCGCCAGCAAGGATGGGAACAGACCCATCTGTAATGGTGATTCAATTGTTTTGTGCACCCGTAGCTCTTGCCTAATGTAGTGGGAGCTAATGAATTGTTCGCAGCCCTTGCCCTGGTCTTGTTGGCTGCATTTTTGCACCCTAAATAAACTAGATGCAGCTTATTGCCCTACTGTGCGCGAAGGGTGCGAGGAGAAATCCAGGTGACGTGCAGCCTGGGAGTCGGGTCACCAAACAATTGACTTTGATTTTAAAGCTCGTTTGTCACTGAGCGCCCTTTAGCTGTTTTGAAACTACACATCCCAGCATGCCTTGCCATAGTTTTAGTATTCCCTAATAGCAGAACTGTGGCAAGGCATGATGGGACTTGCAGTTTCACAACAGCTGGCGGGCCATAGTTTGGACATGATTGGTGTATTGGGTTCGTTAGCTGTTCACTAGCCTTTTGCACAAACCACTTTGGCACATATGGAGATGTAATCTCTTTATTAGTCTTTTTATTAGTCTTGCACTCTACTATTACATATAATGCATGCCTTGACACCGTTTCACCAGTTCAATCTTTCAAAGCCACTGGAATACATTAACTCAGTACAAACGCCTGCACATATTATATGCACATTTTTTAACAATAACTTACTTTAACCAATTAAACATGAACATCATGAACACTGGCATACTTACTGAGCGTAAGGGAGGGATCGCTGTGTCACCAGGACCATATCAGAGAAAGGGATTCGAACGGTAAGTTCTTACAAAAATCCCTTTTTCTCTTTCAATGGTCCTGGTGACACAGCTCAACACTGGGACGTTCCAGAGCCGGTCCTTTGTGTGGGTACGCTCAGGTCTGCAGCTCTCATCACTGCTCGCCCGAATGATGCGTCCTCCGACGCAAAATCATGGAACCTATAGAATTTGGCAAAGGTATGAACAGATGACCAAGTGGCAGCCCTGCAAACCTGCTCAGCTGTTGCCCCATGTCGAACCGCCCAAGAGGTGGCAACTGACCTGGTGGTATGCGCATTTATCCTTGCCGGAACAGGCCTTCCAACTTTAGTGTATGCAAAAGCTATCACAGAGCGCAACCACCTAGCAATGGTCTGCTTAGATGCCGGCCAACCAATCTTGTGTATGTCATACAACACTAACAAGGTGTCAGTCTTTCTGACACTCTTAACTCTGTCCACATAAATGCGTAATGCACGCACAACATCCAAATTTGTCCCTTTTTCTAGAACCCTCTGGGGGTTGAAACACAGGTAGAACTATCTCCTGGTTTAGATGGAAAGCAGAGACTACTTTTGGTAAAAACTGAGGTACCGTCCGAAGAACTGCCCTATCCTCATGAAATATCAAGAAAGGAGACTTGCATGACAATGCTCCTAACTCTGACACCCTCTTCGCTGATGCCACTGCCAACAAGAATACCAGCTTCCATGTGAGAAACTTAAGGTCCGCCGACCTTAATGGTTCAAAAGGTGCCTTCTGAGGCGAGAGAGAGAGAGGGTGAGGCGAGAGAGAGAGAGAGAGAGAGAGAGAGAGAGAGAGAGAGGCTTAGCCGGCAGGAAGAGCTGACAGCCACTGCTAGCAGAGAGCAGCTTAGCGTTGTGGCGGGGGGGGGGATTTGTCACTTTAAAGAGCTGCCATGCCGCTCACTTCTCAGGACTTCAGCAGTGGTAACAGCATGGGGGACGGTGGCGGGCTACATCTGTAACAACAGACACACAGCTTTCAGCAGAGAGCTCATCAGCGTTTCAGTGCATGCAGGGGGGGGCGGATGAGAAAGTTTGCAACGGGGTGTCAGCGCACCAGGGGGGCAGCGGAAGGGCGCAAAGTCCCAGACACAAAAAGGGCAGAAACACTAATTTCTGTGTCCTACGGATGACAGAAGGAGGGTGATATGGTCAGATGTATCTGCCTTCACCGTGGTTCGCAACAAGAAGAATTTGACCCAACTTGAATAACTCTGCAGCTCTTAAGGCCCCCATCTGCTAGGGTGGGGAATCGCCTGTGGTACCCCGCCAACTCACCCGGCAGCAAGATTGGAGGGAGGCTCACTCCAACCTGAGGGAAATGGAGGCAGTGGTCAGAGCCTGCAGGTGGTTTCAGAGTCAACTGCAAGGAAGAGAAGTGATCGTGAGGTCCGACAATCAGGCAGTAGTGGCCTATGTAAATCGGCAAGGGGGGACACGGAGCAGAGCATTGATGGAGGTGGCCGCCAAACTGTTCGAATGGGCGGAAGGTCGGGTTCTGAGCATCACGGCAGTATACCTGGCAGGGAAAGAAAATGTGGTGGCCGACCAATTAAGCAGAAAAGAATGCCTGCCAGGAGAATGGGGCCTCAACCAGAGGGTATGGTATTTTCCTTGAGCCACTTGATGATTGAAGGTTGCTCCCCAGCCTGTTTCGCTGGCGTCTGTGGTTAGTGTAACCTGCTGCTTCCTACCAAAGTATCTTCCTGCCACCAATCTGTCTTCTACTGCCCACCAGTCCAAGTCTTGTCTGGCCTTTGTGGACATGACTATCCTTTGGGACAAATCTTTTGAGTTTTTGTTCCATTGAAGAAGAAAACAGCTTTGGAGTTTCCTTGTATGGAACCTTGCCCACGGAACCACCTCTATGGCTGCTGCCATTAGGCCTAGCACTTCCATGCAGCCTCGTGAGGACACAACACGTTTTCTTTGTAAACTTTTCACTTGCTGCACTAGTTTTCTTCTTCTGCTTTCTGTCAAGGAAATATTTAGTTCTTTTGTATTGATCACTACCCCTAGGTATGTCAGTTCTTGAGCAGGAATCAATTGGCTCTTTTTGTAATTTATTAACCAACCGTGTTCCAGCAGACATTGTACCACTCTGTCTGTGTGCTCTTGCGCCTTCTCCTCGGAGTCTGCGACTATTAAAATGTCGTCGAGGTAAGGGAATAACCTTATCCCACTCTGTCTTAGTGCTGCTATCAGCACAACCAGAACCTTGGAGAATGTCCTCGGGGATGTAGCCAGACCGAATGGCAGGGCGTTGAATTGATAGCTTGTGTCCATTAGCCTGAACCTCAGATATTTTCGATGGCTTATGCAGATTGGAACATGCAAATAGGCGTCTCTGAGATCTATCGATGTCATGAAGTCTTTTTGACTTAAGTCTAGTATCACAGATTTGATACTCTCCATTTTGAAAGGTTTGACCTCTACGAACTGATTGAGTCGTCTCAGATCTAGTATGGTCCGAAATCCCCCTGTCGTTTTCCTTACTAAAAAGAAACGGGAGAAGCATCCCCGAAATTCCTGATCCTCTGGAACAATGCTGACTACTTCTTGTTCCAGCATTTCTTGTAAACTTGCAAATAAGGCTTTTCTCTCCTCCCTGTCTTTGGGAATCGGAGACTGAACGAAAAAATCTCCGGGAACTTTGTTGAATTCCACTTTGTACCCGGAGGATACTACCTCTTGGACCCACTTGTCTCCAGTGGTCCCGGACCAGATGCTTGTAAATTTTAGTAGTCTGGCCCCTACTTTTTGTGACCCGACGTCACTGTGCCTCCTTTTTGGAGGAGAATTTATTCTCCCTATTTCTTTGGGCACGAAAATTGCCCCTTGCGATCCAGGATCCCCTTCTGTAGGGCCTTCCTGGTCTATATGCCCGCGACTCTCTATAGCATGGGTCCTCAAGCTGCGGCCCTCCAGATGTTGTGAAACTACAAATCCCAGCATGCCTTGCCACAGTTTTGCTGTAAGGGAGTGTTAAACTGTGGCAAGGCATGCTGGGATTTGTAGTTTCACAACATCTGGAGGGTCGCAGTTTGAGGACCCATGCTCTATAGTCTTGGGGCTGAAATCTTCCGAACTTGGCTGGAGGCGCCCTTCTGCCTCCCTTATCCTGAGGGAGCCAGACAGACTTCCCCCCTGAAATTTTAGCCACGAGTTCGTCCAACTGTTTACCAAACAAATAGTCCCCTTGGAACGGCATGGACAGGAGTTTATTCTTGGACTGTATGTCCGCTGCCCATGGTTTTAACCAGAGGGCCCTCCTTGTTGCGGCTGTTGCGGCCCCTGCTCTGGCTGCCAGCCTCACCGCATCCATAGATGCTTCGCAAACAAACTCCACTGCCAGTTGTACATCTTGTACGATTTTTAACAACTCCGAACTTGCGAGGTCATCCAGAATATCCCCTTCTAATTGCTGACACCAGCCTCTTATTATTCTGGAAGTTACTGCCATTGCCGACGCTGCTTTTAGGGAAGCCCCTGAAATTAAATGCTGCTTCCTTAGGCCCAACTCGATCTTCCGATCCATTGGATCTTTAAAGGCGTTGGCCTCTTCTAGTGGCAATGTCGTTTTCTTCGACAACCTTGCCACCGCAGCATCTATTTTAGGTGCTTCTTCCCATGAGAGCACTTGCGCCTTGTCAAAGGGATACATCCTATTAACCTTTCCTGGAATAGCCACTCTCTTGTCTGGCTGCTTCCATTCTTCGGTTATTATGTCCTTTAGAGTTTGCGATAAAGGAAACGTTTTACTTTTCTGTTTCCTATCCTTGAAAAGCATTTCTTGCAAGCTTATATCCTCTTGCTTGTCTTCAATATTTAATGCTTTATAAATACGGACCAGTAGGTTATCAACCATGTCGGCATTAAAGTCCGCGTCCGACCTATCCTGACCTGGATCATCCTCATCTCCGTCATCTAAGTCACCACCAAGCATATTAGCACTGGTCGACTGACCCGCTGTATCATTCATATCTTCACTTAGCACATAACTTTTCCGTTTAATGGGCGTTTTACCCGGATCCTCCTTAGGCGCAAACGTGTCTGCCAAAGCCGTTTTCAACATTTGCACCAGGCTCGCCATTTGAGCCGGAGGAAATAACTGAGACGCCTTACAGCCTTCACAGACAGTCCCCACGTGTTTATCTGGCAGAGTCTTGTCACATGTTGCACACTTGCTCAGTGCAGATTTCTTCTGCTTGCTTTTACCCTTATCCTTGCTAGACTCAGACCTAAAATGACACCACCAACCAGTCACTATGAATACTTTTAACCAACACCACGTGGACACCCTTACACCAGCACGCTGCTCACCCAGTTTTTACGCCAGACTGCCTGTCTTCCTCCATAATTGGTAGTGCGCCTTCTAAAAACATAGCCACGTCTAAGTACCAGCACGTAACTTCATACAAGAACAGTAAGCCAGATACAACTCACCACAAGCCTGTACGTGTACCCAGTCCCGCGTGCCTCACAAGTCCAGGCAACCAAGACGCTAGCGTATACCAGCTGAATCCCGGTCCCGATCACACACCTAGCCTCAGATCAGCGTGGCACTGAACACACGCCGGCTCCGCCAATGAACGCGTTACCGGAAGTCGCGTCCGAATGACGCGTCTTATCCTCCTGAGGTATACGTCACGCGCACTACCCGGCGTCCGCCCTTAGCACATAGCTGGGGCAGGGGAACGCGTGTAAGTTGTTTGGCAAGTGCTGCTCCCCTGGACGCCGCCGCACAGCTACCCCATGGGGCCCGCATTCGGCATAATGAGAGCTTATGGTCTCCTTCTCTCCTGCATGAAGCCACAGCAGCTGCAGGGAGCGACAGTCTGCAGCGTGAGGTGAGCTGGTGTCCACACACATGCACTACCCGGAAAGGAAAAAAAGACACTGGTGTATGGAGGAGGAGTCTTCTTATAGGATCCAGAGGTCTTTTTTTCCTTTCCAAAAGCACTACCCAGCAGGGAGAAACCCATACATGATGGCTGCCATGGCGGAGGTAGAGGAAATTCTGATACTCTCTCTAGGTCTGTGGGTCCCAACCTCGGTCCTCAGGACCCCCCAACAGTCTGCGTTTTCCAGGTCACCCGGCAGGTGCACTCATTATTCACTGACACATTTTAAAAGATCCTGCATGGAGGCCTGGAAAATGTACACTGTTGGGGAGCCCTGATGACCGAGGTTGAGAACCACTGCTCTTGGGTGTTGGGATTTAAAAAAAGTTTGGGAACCACTGTCCTACGCCATACTAGAAAGATGTACCGAAAAAGTTACTTGCAGCCAATCAAGCAGGTCTGAATCACCCTCTACATTTAGTTTTATGTACTGTTGCTGGAAGTCTGCATACTTTTATTCAGGTTGGATTGAGAGAAAGGAGCAGGTCAGCTACTAAAGGGGTACTGCATCGCTAACCCCAAGCTAAACGCCGCAAGTCTGAGCGAGGGTGACGTCACCGGAAGCCGCCCGCCGCCCGCCGCACACGGAAGCCACAGCACGGAGAAACACTGCTGCCTTCCCCTGTCTATCAGGTCAGATGCAAGGGTTAGACTAGTTTAGTTAGCGTGACGCTCTGGACTGCTTCCTCTCACTAAAACATTCACTCAAGAGAGTGTAAACATCAGCGCTTAATTGCCATTTTATTTCATTTATAATTTTTATTTTTATTTTATTTTTTTTAAAAATTCGTTTTATTTTTATTTTTTATTTTTATTTTTATTATTATTATTTTTATTTTCATTATTTAATTTCATTTACTTTCTATAACTTCTATTATCCTTATCTTTTTGCTGATTCTTATTGCTCTCCCCCACCCCTATCTCCTAACTCCCACATCTACCATTGTTTCCCTTCCCTTTTCCTCCCCACAAGCGCCTAGTAAACTCTTGCTTCACAGCAAAACACTTTTCTATCTATATGATGCTTTGAAATAAAAATCATTCTTTAAAAAAAAAAAAACCTTTCAAAAATTCTATAGACCTAATGTTCTATAGAAATATCTCACAAGAAGCATTTAGGCATAGACACGCCCATAGGTTTATTTATTTATTAACAGTTTCTTATATAGCGCACACATATTTCACAGCGCTTTACAGAGAATACTTGAACATTCACATCAGTCCCTGCCCCAGTGGAGCTTACAATCTAATCCCTACCACACACACACACATTCCAGGGTTAATTTTGTTGGAAGCCAATTAACCTACCAGTATATTTTTGCATTGTGGGAGGAAACTGGAGTACCAGGAGGAAACCCACGCAAGTATGGGGAGAATATACAAACTCCACACAGTTAGAGCCATGGTGGGAATCGAACCCATTACCTCAGTGCTGTGAGGCAGTAATGCTAACCATTACACCATCCGTACTGCTCCATGTGGAGTTAGACACGCCCTTTGGGCACTGTGTGACACGCCCCTTACAAAGGCGCTTGGCGCATCCTACTGTAATTTTCCTGACTGTAGTTTTCAATTGGAGGGAAGTATGTTGTAACCACAAAGAAAAGTGATCTACATCAGATTCATAGACTAGTTAATAGTACCCCTTTTATACCAAAAACGCCAGGTCGCATCCAGGTTTTTGATCCCTGCTTCAAGCCGGGTGTGACCCTGCGTCTGCACCCTTTTACACCACTGTCGCATCCCCCCTGCCGCTTGGAGATTATGTCATCTCCGATCGCCGCCGCCAGGACCCGGAATGCTGCGCTGGGGGCAAGCCCAGCACTAAGGTAATCTGCTGGGCTGCCCCCAGCCCCCGTCCACCCCTTGTCCGGGAGGTGAATGGATGCCGCTCACAGGCATCCATTCACCTCCTCTGCTACTGCTGTCTGCAGGGTATAGCAGACAGCAGTGCAGGCTGCCTGTGCCCCCCCCCCCCCCGTCCAACCTGCGGACACTGCACCGCGCCCCCCCGGGGTGGCCCTTTCGGACCGCACCCGACTCGGCTGAAATGATGCGGAGGGGTTACAATGCCTTTTGTTATATTTATTGTGGCACAAACACTCTGGGAAACTGTATATAGGAAAGTAGTGTATGGTGGCGGATGCTGGGAGTAGTAGTATAAGAACTGATAGTGTTAGCAATATGGTCGTATCGTTCATTAGACCCCACCTACTGTATGTGACTGCCAAAACTGGCTTACGCTCTAGAGCAGGCATGTACAACCTGCGGCCTTCTAGCTCCTGTGAAACTACACATCCCAGCATGCCTTGCCATAGTTTTAGCACTCGCTAATAGCAAAACTATGGCAAGGCATGATGGGACTTGTAGTTTCGCAACAGCCGGAGGGCCGCAGGTTGGACATGACTGCCCTAGAACAGTGGTTCCCAACCCTGGTCCTCAAGTACCCCCAACAGTGCACATTTTCCAGGTCTCCACACAGAATCACAAGTGATATAATTAGCTCCACCTGTGGATCTTTTAAAATGTGTCTGAATAATGAGTGCACCTGCTGGGTGACCTGGAAAACGTGCACTGTTGGGGGGACTTGAGGACCACGGTTGGGAACCACTGCCCTAGAATGTCATGTGCATGATCTAGGGATCCATCGTCTTGGACAGAGATAAAAGAAGAAGATTAAGAAGCATTTAGAGCAGTTTCTGTTGTTTTACAGCTGCGCTAGCATAATGCCGGGAGATGATTGCTTGGTTCTTTGTCAATATCCTCTCTGGGAGAAGCAACCGCAGGCCGCTTTCAGGGGGTGTGGCGGAACAGACTCAACATTAGACCCCGCCCCCAGCCAACTTATACTGTAATTTGGCTTCTAATTGTGGTTTTACCTAACATTTACTGACTACCGGTACTCTGACAAGGGAGCGAGCGCAAAGAAGCCCCGTGCAGGTTCGGTGGCTCATCGGGCATTTAGCAGTCGGGATTCCAATGTCGGTATAGTGACTGTCGGGGGGCATCCGGCTCTTGTTATCATCTTTGTGCTTAATTCAATCTTATCCTCATGTATGTAACCCGAGAATGGGAGGTTTATCAGCTGCATCATTATTTCTCTTTCCTCCACTAGGTGACACTGGAGAGTTACAGTGGGGAATAGAAGGGCGACCACAGGGAGCTTGGGCACTTTAGAATAAATTAACAGTGACTAACTCCTCCCCTTCTACTTCCTCTCCTAGGCAGTCTTAGCATGTGCCCTGCGGGAGCTGGGCGCATTGTTAGCTCACTCTTGGGCTTTTCTAATTTTTTCTTTATTTTTCCGGATTTTTAAGATCTACACAGGCAGATAGTCCCTGTCCCTATCTGCCTGCGAGGAGGGCGCTGTTGAGGGACCGGTTGCAGCTGCTTGCAGCTTGCCTCCGGAACCTGGCTGACAGAACCACCGTTCCGGGGTCCCCGTCGCCGCTGCATGCAGCGCGCCTCGCGGACCGCAAGCCTCGGCGCGTACAGCAGCTACAGGGGTAAGTATGCCCCTGGGTCCCTGTTAGCAGGGAACCAGGTGGGATTGCTCTAAAAGCGCATCTCAGTACTTTGAGAGTACAGCGCGGCTCAGTTCTGTGAGAGTACTGTAACCTTATGCTCATTGAGAATTGAGAATGTAACCTTATATTCAAGAATGTAACCATATGCTCATTGTTACATAGAGATAGAGATAAAGTGTTGTATGATTTTGTTGTATGATTTTGTTGGCCATGTAATGTAATATGTAACGTGCTTATGGGCGAGATGATAGACGTTGGAGCTAGTTGCATAGTGTATTAATGCACGAGTCAGGGATGATGCTGATACTGGCTGAGAGGATGCCGTTAAGGTCGCACGGGAAAATACTGGACGGGAGCAGTGGGTATAAGAAGGGAGAGACACAGCGGAGAGGGGTTGGTGGATCGACACACCTCACCGGTATTGGAGCAGCGACAGCGGAGTAGCGGAGACAGCGGAGTGACAAGTGGTCAGACAGCAGCGGCGGCACGAAGAGAGTGACCTGCAGCAGCGGTGATAGCAGGAGTGACAAGAGGCAACGCAGCGGCGGCACGGAGAGAGTGACCTGCAGCAGCGGCAGCGGCGATAGCAGCCAGGTCTCTAGCGGAACTTCCCTATAGGCGAGGGACTGGGAGCCGCTTAGACCTGAGGCTGGTAGCTTACCCTCCCATCGTGGGGGAAGCGGAGTCCAGCTTCGCCGCCACCTCACGAGCCCCAGAGCCAGATAAAGACCCGACAGCGCACCTGTAAGCTAGAAGCCAGAGTGTGGTTCCTGAGCCCAAGCCGCCGGAGGAAAGTAACTCAGACGCTGCTCTGCCACTGTGACTGCTACTAGCGGACAGGAGTGTACCAATCACGAGGCAGCATTGAGAAACCCTGCTGGATAGCATAGCTAACATAGCTAACTGTTAACCCCTCACAGCCCGGATAGAGACAGCCCGGATAGAGACTGGACAACTAACCGGTGAGAGCTAATGTAGCGCATAACTTTACATCCTACTATTTTATACGCCCACACGGATAGACTCCTATACACCATTTACTGTAGAGGCGATCACTCTGGGACTATCCAAGCTATCTACTTTGACAATTTAACTGGATCAGAGTAATCGCTCACTATAAATACTGGACACGGGCCCCAACGCGCGCCAACATATGAGCTCACACTTAAGACTGTGTATCAGAATGATATATGTATCAGAGTATTATATATCTGGCCAGATATAAGGTATAGAGAATAAGATATTAGCTTACATGAATAAGGCTATGTTATGGGGAATTGGGTATTATAGTTATAATGACTAGGAAGGGAAGAGGACTTTAGGTGTTTGCAATAGGAAGGTGAATAGTTAGGGTATAATTAGAGTGTAAGAAGGTGATTGTATTGTATATGAAACTAATGTTATCAGAATCCTTGAAATGCTATTAATGTGTCTGTAGAATATATGATGTTGTGTATAGGAACTATAGAATATGTGTATATGAATTTAAATGATTAAACCTTGTTAGCATACTTACTTTCACGCTGCACCCGTATCCGTGGAGTCTAAGTCCTATAGAGCTGTAAAAGAAGAGAGAGGTAGGGTGGTCAGTCTGATTACTAAAATAAGTTAACAGTGATTTCCTAAGCTACACTATAAACAAGTTTAGGTGGAGGCACTTCGCTACTAGTATATAATTACCCATTACTGAGGGTTACAAGTGGAGGCACTGCTGAGATGGAGCATAGGGGTATTTTGTCGGAAAAGGATATATATGAATGGTGCATCAGGAAGGGGAGGAGCGTGAAGAGGTGTTTAGCTGTAGGGGGAAACTTCACAGAATTGAGGAGCGTGAAGAGGTGTTTAGCTGTAGGGGGAAACTTCACAGAATTCCCGGATCGAGATGTCATCACGTGCATCAATAAGTTGTATGGGATAGTGCGACCTAAGATTATAGATAGATGGAGAGGAGACATGGGGAAGGTGGTCGCTTTCCTCATTGAGAATGAAAAAGACCTTGATAGCTGTTTGCTCCCGTCCATGGTGGTAGCTGATGAGGAGACGGGGAGACGATGGCAGGTCATATGGCCGATAAATGACGGAGAGACGGCAAGTTTCCCTGTATTTACAGAAGACAGTAATGATAAGGGAGATAGAGACGGTGATGCCGCTGAAGACGCTGAAGCTAGTACAAAGGGAGCTCAGTTCGAGACCATCATAGATAGAGTAGTTTCCCAGTTGGAGAGATGGCATTATGAGGGGAGTTATAGGAGACTGAGGTTATTCTCTGGTATAAGCCCTGTTCCTATTGGGGAAGAAATGTACGAGGCTTGGAAGGAGGCCGCAGTACAGCAGGCAGAAGAATGGCAGTGCCCCGATAAGATTAAACGGCAGAGAATAGTCGAAAGTCTAAGGGGACCAGCGATGGGGGTGGTACAAGCCGCTAGGAGAAGCAACCCACAAGCCACACTTGAGACATATTTAGAGGCTCTAGATTACGCATATGGAACACTAGAAGACGTGGGGGAACTACTGGCTAGGTTCCAACATACTTTTCAAGAAGTGGGGGAAAAACTCAGTACTTATGTAATACGGTTAGATAAGCTGTTATATAAGATAGTTGAAAAGAGTGGGATAGAGAGAGGAGACGTAGATAAGAGCAGAATAAGACAACTGCTTCGAGGGGCTCAGACAACTGACTTTGTAGCACAGAAATTAAGGTGTTCAGTATTGAGAGATACTCCACCCACGTTCAACGAATTGCTCAAAGAAATTAAACAGGAAGAAGTATTGATAGAAATGAGAGACAGGACGGTTAAGAAGGTGAAAGTGGTAAAGCCCATCATTGAGAAAGATGCATTTGAGGATAAAATATTGAAGTTGATAGAAGAACAAAACAAAAAGATAGAACAAGTATTGACTGTACAAAATAACCATGCTAAGCGGGACTCTGAATTGACCGTCCGAGGCATGGGGAGAGGTTATAGAGGTGTGAATAGGAGATGTTTTGAATGTGGCAGACTAGGGCATCGGGCATTTGAGTGTATCAATGGTCAGTTTAACAGGAACAGGAATAATCTCCCAACTCCCACAGACTACGATAATGGTGGCCAGGCCAACCCTGAATCTGATCAGGGAAACGAGTAGGGGAGAACTGTGAGCCCCTCTCAGTTCCCCCCAGGAATGAAGTAGAGATAATGGGGAAAATTTGGTGGAATGGAAATGGTTCGATCCCGGAAGGACTTTTAGGACCCATACCATCGGTAACCGCAGAAATAAATGGAGTGAGATGTATGGTACTGTTGGATAGTGGATCGCAGGTATCCATTATATTTGAGCCATGGTACCAGAAGTACATACCCGAGGTTCCTATAAGACCCTTAAATGGATTAGTTATATGGGGACTAAGTGTAGAAAAATACCCATACTTAGGATATGTGGAGGTGGAGATAAGGCTGGGAGGAGACGGAGAGAGTGGTTTAACAGTCCCTGTTGTCGCCCTTATATGTCCCGAGATGGGAAGAGATGCCAACGAACTGCCTATTATTATAGGTACCAATACCAGATTGTATAGGGAATTGTCTAAGTGGTGTTTAGCAGAGGAGGGTAATGAGACACAGACACAGACTTGTAGGGACGATAGTCATGAATATGGTAGGTCACTCAATGTGGCTGTAGGGCAAAGCCAATTCGAGTCGTGCTTCACCGGAAGTGACATTACTGGGGAAGAAAAGAAAGAACTCATAGAAGCACTAAAAGAGAAGGAGTCTGGTTTCTCAAAAGGGGAGTGGGACCTGGGGGTAGCCGTAGGGGTGGAGCATCAAATAAATCTCACCAACGATAGTCCATTTAGGGAACGCTCTCGCAGAATAGCCCCTGCCGATTTCGAAGACGTTAGGTTACACCTTAAAGGGTTATTGGAAAATCAAATGATTGTTGAGTCCAGAAGTCCGTACGCCTCTCCCATAGTGGTAGCCAGAAAAAAGACGGGAAAGATAAGGATGTGCGTAGATTATAGAACCTTAAATTCTCGCACCGTACCTGACCAATACACCGTGCCTCGGATTGATGAAGCCTTAGACTGTTTACAAGGGAGTGGTTGGTTTTCTGTTCTAGATTTAAGGAATGGGTTTTATCAGATCCCTATGAGGAAGGAGGATCAAGAAAAAACGGCGTTCATATGTCCTTTGGGTTTTTTCGAATTTTTGAAGATGCCTCAGGGGATTAAAGGGGCACCAGCCACGTTCCAAAGGACTATGGAGAAAGCTATAGGCGACATGAACTATCGGGAGGTACTAGTGTATCTTGACGATATAATTGTTTTTGGGAAAACATTAACAGAGCACAATGACCGTCTTTTGAAAGTGATTGACCGGCTTATTGAGGGGGGCCTGAAATTATCAATAGATAAATGTATTCTGTGTCAAGCATCGGTAAAATACCTAGGTCATGTGGTGAGTCGGGAAGGGATAGCCACCGATCCGGAAAAGGTGGAGGCTGTTAGAGCCTGGCCAAGACCCACTAAGCTCAAAGAACTGAGGTCTTTTCTGGGGTTTTGCGGATACTACCGGCGATTCGTCCCAAATTATTCGCAAATAGCGAAGCCCCTTACTGAATTAACTAAGGGATATCCACCTCCTAACAAAAAAAAGAACCCTAATCGGAACAATAACAATAAAGAACAGAAGTTGTATAGGCCTGAGGAGTTATTTGGGGAAAGGTGGACCCCGCAGTGCGAGGTATCCTTTATTCAGCTGAAAGAGGAACTCACCCACACCCCTGTGCTCGCTTATGCGAACCCTAATGACCCATATATACTTCACGTTGATGCTTCTCAAGAAGGAATAGGGGGAGTATTATACCAGGCTTGCCCAACCAGTAAAAAGAATAGACCTGTTTCTTTCGCCAGTAGGGGGTTAACCAGCAGTGAAAAGAATTACCCAACTCACAAATTGGAATTTCTAGCTTTAAAATGGTGTGTGGTAGAGAAGTTCCATGAGTATTTATATGGGGTGCAATTTGAAATTCACACTGACAACAACCCCCTAACATATATCCTCACCACTGCAAAGTTAGACGCGACCGGACATAGGTGGCTGGCAGCCTTAGCACTGTACAACTTTTCTATTAAATACAGACCGGGAGTGAGTAATATTGATGCCGATGCACTGTCTAGAATACCAGGGCGTCCAGAGCCGACAAGTGAGGATGAAGACTGGGTGGAGATCCCAATGGGAGATATAAAAGGGATGTGTCGGCAAATAAGAAATCAAAAAGATACATTACTCGTGAGTGAGTACTTGAGTGGTACTGGTGCTATAGGCTCCCTAGGTGCCACCCCAAAGGCTTTACCCCTGTCCTATTGTTGGTTGGGACGGTTAGAGATGGAGGGGTTGCCCATGATTCGGCCAGTGCAAATGAAGAGGGCGCAACTGGCTGACCATAACATTAGAGATGTATATTATCTGATGCTAGAAAAAAAACGCTCACCTGGAAGAACAACCTCGCTATCACTCTTGGAAAAGGCCAAACTCTTGAAGAGACAAGAGAAGTGGCTAGAGATAAGAGACGGGGTACTTTATAAAAAGATAGAGAGGACCAATGGAGAAACTAGCTACCAATTGGTCTTACCAGAAAGATTTAGACCCATAGCACTGCAGACTCTACATGACGATCATGGACATCTGGGTGTCGAAAAGACTGTAGGACTGATGTCCCAGAGATTTTACTGGCCAGGAATGAGAAGGGATGTAGAAGATTACTGCCGCAACTGTGGAAGTTGTGTAGTAAGAAAAACAGTGGCTACCCAACATGCCCCCATGGTGTCTTTCAAAAGTAGTGGACCCATGGATATTGTGTGTATGGATTTCTTGACACTAGATGTAGGAGATGGGAAGAAATGTCACATATTAGTGGTGACTGACCATTTTACTCGTTACGCTCAGGCGTACGTGACCCCTAATCAAAAAGCAATGACCGTAGCCAATACTTTATGGAATAAGTTTTTTGTCCATTATGGTCTACCCAATAGACTACATTCAGACCGAGGTAGGGAATTTGAAAGCCGACTGATTAGAGAAATCTGTTTATTGTGTGGGATTGTGAAATCCAAGACTACCCCTTATCACCCTCAAGGGGACCCACAACCAGAACGGTTTAATAGGACTTTGTTGAACATGCTGGGGACACTCAACCCGCTAGATAAGAAACATTGGAAGAGACATGTAGAGCGATTAGTACATGCTTACAATTGCACTATGAATGAATCGACTAGATATTCCCCATACTTTCTCATGTTTGGAAGGGAAGCTAAGCTCCCTATAGATGTTAGCCTGAATGTAAAACCAGAAAGTAAGAATAGCTCAGCATTACCACACAGCAAGTATATAGAGAGGTTAAGGGAAGAATTGCAGGAGGCGTACCAATTGGCCTCAGAAACTGCAAGAAAATTGGGGTTAAAAAATAAGAGGATGTATGATAGTAAAGTAAGGGAACAGGAGCTTAGCCCTGGAGACAGGGTGTTGCTGAGGAAATTTGGGACCCCCAGAGGTGTGAAAATCTCCAATAGATGGAGAGAAGATCCGTTTATAATAGTCGAAAAGTTATATGATCTGCCAGTATATAAGATAAAACCTGAGGAGGGGGGAGAAAAAATGTTAACTTACCATAGACAGCACCTGTTACCTATTGGTAAAGAAGTTAGAATGGAAGGGCTTCACCTGGGGAAGAATACCCAGGAAAAGCAAGACAGACATCTAACTGATTATAATAATTCGACTCATGCTGTTGATGGGGAAAGAGAGGAAGAAATGTTTGATGAATGTTGTCCTGGACATTATTATAAAGACGAAGTTAGTTCTGACACTGACAATAACGTCAACAAGTCCTGGGAGGATACCTCGGGATATGCAGATTTGGAAGAGGGTGGTAGCGATGTGGTCAGAGAACAACGATTTAGAGATGATATGGGTGAACAAGGTAGTCCTGCTAGTGCAACCATAAATATGAGACCACAGAGGATGCGCATGCCGCCCTCAATTCTAACATATGATAAATTGGGAGAACCTAGTGTGATACCCGCCGTAATATATCCTTTGGCCATTTATGCATGGCCTTATTTCCTATCTGCATAGAATAAATAAATGAATATGGTGATTTGGAAGCAAGCTCTCTCCTAATCACCAGGGGAAGAGAATGAAACCTTATGCTCATTGAGAATTGAGAATGTAACCTTATATTCAAGAATGTAACCTTATGCTCATTGTTACATAGAGATAGAGATAAAGTGTTGTATGATTTTGTTGTATGATTTTGTTGGCCATGTAATGTAATATGTAACGTGCTTATGGGCGAGATGATAGACGTTGGAGCTAGTTGCATAGTGTATTAATGCACGAGTCAGGGATGATGCTGATACTGGCTGAGAGGATGCCGTTAAGGTCGCACGGGAAAATACTGGACGGGAGCAGTGGGTATAAGAAGGGAGAGACACAGCGGAGAGGGGTTGGTGGATCGACACGCCTCACCGGTATTGGAGCAGCGACAGCGGAGTAGCGGAGACAGCGGAGTGACAAGTGGTCAGACAGCAGCGGCGGCACGAAGAGAGTGACCTGCAGCAGCGGTGATAGCAGGAGTGACAAGAGGCAACGCAGCGGCGGCACGGAGAGAGTGACCTGCAGCAGCGGCAGCGGCGATAGCAGCCAGGTCTCTAGCGGAACTTCCCTATAGGCGAGGGACTGGGAGCCGCTTAGACCTGAGGCTGGTAGCTTACCCTCCCATCGTGGGGGAAGCGGAGTCCAGCTTCGCCGCCACCTCACGAGCCCCAGAGCCAGATAAAGACCCGACAGCGCACCTGTAAGCTAGAAGCCAGAGTGTGGTTCCTGAGCCCAAGCCGCCGGAGGAAAGTAACTCAGACGCTGCTCTGCCACTGTGACTGCTACTAGCGGACAGGAGTGTACCAATCACGAGGCAGCATTGAGAAACCCTGCTGGATAGCATTGCTAACATAGCTAACTGTTAACCCCTCACAGCCCGGATAGAGACAGCCCGGATAGAGACTGGACAACTAACCGGTGAGAGCTAATGTAGCGCATAACTTTACATCCTACTATTTTATACGCCCACACGGATAGACTCCTATACACCATTTACTGTAGAGGCGATCACTCTGGGACTATCCAAGCTATCTACTTTGACAATTTAACTGGATCAGAGTAATCGCTCACTATAAATACTGGACACGGGCCCCAACGCGCGCCAACATATGAGCTCACACTTAAGACTGTGTATCAGAATGATATATGTATCAGAGTATTATATATCTGGCCAGATATAAGGTATAGAGAATAAGATATTAGCTTACATGAATAAGGCTATGTTATGGGGAATTGGGTATTATAGTTATAATGACTAGGAAGGGAAGAGGACTTTAGGTGTTTGCAATAGGAAGGTGAATAGTTAGGGTATAATTAGAGTGTAAGAAGGTGATTGTATTGTATATGAAACTAATGTTATCAGAATCCTTGAAATGCTATTAATGTGTCTGTAGAATATATGATGTTGTGTATAGGAACTATAGAATATGTGTATATGAATTTAAATGATTAAACCTTGTTAGCATACTTACTTTCACGCTGCACCCGTATCCGTGGAGTCTAAGTCCTATAGAGCTGTAAAAGAAGAGAGAGGTAGGGTGGTCAGTCTGATTACTAAAATAAGTTAACAGTGATTTCCTAAGCTACACTATAAACAAGTTTAGGTGGAGGCACTTCGCTACTAGTATATAATTACCCATTACTGAGGGTTACAGTACAGCGCGGTCAGACAGGCAGGTAGCACCCTGCCCTACCTGCCTGCAAGGGGACCACTGTACCAGAGAATCCGGTCGCCGCTGCATGCAGCGTGCCTCGCGGACTTCCTTCAGCCACAAGCATGGCAGGGATACGTATACCCTGGCTCCCCACTAGCGGGGTAGCCAGGTAGATGCATTGGCGGTTTATCCAGCTGCAACTATAGCATAATAATAGAGTACAGTATTTTATTTTCTTTGTATACTCTATTATTATGCTATAGTTGCAGCTGGATACCAGCATTAAGATCTCCAAGGGATCCATTTGCACACTTTTGTACAGTTTGTCAGTAAGACCGCTATCCGGAGTGAAAACTTACATTCACTATCCATTTACCTAAGGGTATGTACATTCTCAGTATTGAAAAAGTAACTACTTAATTGTGTATATACTAAATTAGTAATATGGCCTTTCTCCACCACCTAGAAAGTTATCCCTGAGGAAGTCATTTTTTTTGACGAAACGCCTTGGGAGTTTTTTCCTGATTATATCGATTCGACCAACTGACTGCATACAAGCAAAAATGTTTTTACTTTGTTTTTAAATTAATTGTATTAAATACTGTTGTACAGTGACCTGTCGATATATTTTCTTGATCCTTCTGGTGGTGGATCTCCATAAAATAGTGGCGCGCTCTGTCTTCTATCTTTTTTCTTCTATTCCCCACTTCCCCCGCTAACAGGGGGGACTGACAGAGTGCTGCCCAATCTACTTTATCTAGCGCATTGAAAGGGTACCCCACTCTTTGTTCCATATATATATATAGGTATTTTAATACAGACGTTTTTTCTACACTAACAACCGCCTCCTGAGTGCTGCCTTTCTTGGAAACATATTTGTATATTTTGTCCGGGCACCGGGGCTTATTAATCATTGAGAACAAGCTGAGTGCCGGCTGACTTGGACTCCTATATATATATATATATATATATATATATATATATATAGAAATCCGGAAGGGCCGTCACTCTGGACTGAAGTGAGCTGAGATGTGTAGCTTGCCCCGGTGCCAGCTTGCAGAGGGCAGCCACAATGAACTGCCCACAGAATACAATGACGAAATGAATGGGCACTCGAGGACTCACAAATGCTGGTGAAATCAAAAGGCCGTGTTTATTCCATAAGTGGTCTTACAGGCGTCAACGTTTCGGGGGCCGGACCCCCGTCGTCAGGACAAAATGCAGACAGGGTGAAGTACAGAATAAAGTGCAAGTGCATGGGTATTTATAAGACATGTTAACAAATAGGCGCTAACTTACCCCCTCCCTGTAGCCGTCCCCCACGAGCATCCACGGGCCGGTTTCCGGAGTCCTGCGCACAGCAGTGACGTCACCACGTTCGGCGGCGTCCAGCTGACCGCGCGTCATCACGGTCGTCATCCCGCGGTGACGTGGGTGGGCTGGGAAAGAGATTGCAGCTCACATTAGCATGAATACAAGTATCGTGCTACAGAAGTCATAAAGCAACAAAGGCATCCATACATACACAAAACTTCAGAGGATGCAAGTGAATAAAAAATGCAAAAAAACAAGTGAACATGACCATATTATGACTACATAGTGACATCTAGTGGCTAAAAATGAGAAGACATATATAATAAAAAACGAACATTTAAAAAGGGTATACATATAAAAAGATAACTGCGTGCGGCCCCGAATTGGAGCCGTACTGGGCAAAAGTCAAAGTGCATATGCTGGGTGAGGTGCAAACCCTATGGCGTGAGTGGTTTAAATGCAGGGAGAAATACTGAGTCCCTGCTGGGTATCTAGGTACTCTTTACCTAGAACGGCGCCCACGATTGAAATCGCGGGCGTCGGGGGTAAAAATCGCGGTGATCGCGGGCATCGCGGGTAAATCGGGATGACCGCGATCACCGCGATTTTCCCATAGGGAACAATGTTAAAAAGCCTGATTGACCGCGATTTTACACTTAAATGCCTCAATGGACCCGATTTGGGCATAGAAATCAATGTAAAATGGGCCACACAGCCCAAATAGGGCCAATGAACCGTTAAATGTCCCCCCAAATTTTTAACGCCACCCCACGATCCACGCCAACCCGAAGCGTGGCGAGCGCAGCGAGCCCGCGAGGGGCGGCGGTACGCGTCCTCCGACCTTTTCATGCCCTACTATCCACGTCGGCGTGGTGTGAGAATAGAATAGTGTGGCGAGCGCAGCGAGCCACCGAGCCCGAAGCGTGGCGAGCGCAGCGAGCCCCGCGAGGGGACGCGGATACCTTCACAGGTAGACGCGTCCCCTCGCGGGCTTCACAGTTGTCCGGGTCGCCACGGACACCTGTGAAGCCCGCGAGGGGACGCGTATAACTGTGAAGGTATCCGCGTCCCCTCGCGGGGCACGCTGCGCTCGCCACGCTTCGGGCGCGGTGGCTCGCTGCGCTCGCCACACTATTCTATTCTCACACCACGCCGACGTGGATAGTAGGGCATGAAAAGGTCGGAGGACGCGTACCGCCGCCCCTCGCGGGCTCGCTGCGCTCGCCACGCTTCGGGTTGGCGTGGATGGTGGGGTGGCGTTAAAAATTTGGGGGGACATTTAAGGGTTAATGGGCTCTGTTGTCCATTTAACATTGATTCCTATGGCCAAATCGGGTGGATTGAGGCATTTAACAGTAAAATCGGGTCCATCGCGGCTTTTAACATTGATTCCTATGGGAAATCGGGAGCATCTCGTCGCGGGCATCGCGGGTACATTTATGGCCGGCCGCGACGCGACCGACACGATTTCCATGTTTAACATTGGTTTCAATGGGAAATCGTGGGCATCGCGTCGGTCGCGTCGCGGCCATACATAAATGTACCCGCGATGCCCGCGACGGGCGCCGTACTAGGTAAAGAGTACCGGTATCTATAATAAGCAAAAACAGCCCTGTGTGGGGTGATGCAGCCAGCATCACTGTATGCGCATAGCACCAGAAGCCAGAAATTGCAACAACAGAATGCCAGCATCTTGTATATTATATGTTATCCTGGTGTGTCACCTGGACACCGATAAGGCTGGGGGACTGGTGTCACACAGTGGGATGACAAGTACCTTTAACAAGGGGGAGAGAAAAGGAAGAAGGAAGACATGATTGTGTGTTAGTGGACCAAAATGGTTACAAAAAATTATGTAGGCCAAGTGTGTCATTAAGGCCTTTAGGGTGTAGTGTGTCCATTTTGTAAATCCACTTGGACTCAAGCTGCAGAAGCTGTTTGGAACGGTTGCCACCCCGTATGTGTACCGGCACGTGGTCTATGATCTTATATTTGATCATTGCCATGTTATGTTTGGCCTTGGCGAAATGCCTGGTCACTGGTTGCTCCCCTGAGCCAGAATGAAGGGCTGCCCGTATGGTACAATCGGTCTTGCCGATGTAATGTATTCCACATGGACAATAAATGATGTAGATAACAAATTTAGTCGTGCACGTGAGGGGCCATCTGATTTAAATTTTTTTTACCCGTATAGAGATGTGCAACTTCGGTCATGAAGCTGCATGTTGTGCAGCCTAGGCACCGGTAACAGCCCATTCTGGTGGGTCTGATTTGTCTAGAAGGGGTGTCAAAATTTGTAATCTCGGTCTTGACCAATAGGTCCTTCAAGTTTGGGCCGCGCTTGTAGCTCGGCATCAGCTTGGTGTCTTTGAACACCGGTAGCTCGGGATCCGAACGCACAATTTCCCACCAGTTTTTTACTCTGCTGGTGGTTTCTCGGCTGGCAGAGCTAAAGTCATTAACCCATGGAATACATGGCTTTATGACTTTAGGTGTTGCACCTGTGATAAGAGTGGTGCGCTCACACGCCAGAGCCCTGGCCTTGGCTTTAAGTAGGCCCTGTCTGGGGTAGCCTCTGTCCTCGAACTTCTGCTGCATGATGTCCAGTTGGTGATGGGTTTCAGAGTCGGTATCAGTGATCCTGCATACTCTCAAAAACTGAGTATGGGAGACTCTCCACCGTGTTGCGTGGGTGCGAGCTGTTGTGTCTAAGTATAGTATTGCGATCTGTCTGTTTGACATACAAAGAAGTGTGTGTAAATCCCAAAAATACAAATGTGTAAAAAATAGGCGTATTTCTGCCTACGAATACACCTATTTTTTACGAATCCATTTTGGTACATTTCCCCCGATGTATACATAGTATATATATACACGCTATACTGCTGTTCTGTTCTCAAAGACAACATGAAGCATATATATCACTTGTGGAGCCGATATTTATGGTACAATACGCCCCTGTAATTCTCACATTCATAGAGATCCCACAGCACATCTCCCCCATGTGTTAGAGCCTGACATCTCCGATTTACAAACATGATCATTAGCGATCAGTTTGACCATGTTATTATTGTATACAGAGATCCATATGTAACACACCCGTCCGGATCCCTGTGTTAACACCATACAATTGTCACGCTAGATGCGGTGACATCTTCTTCACATCACTTCTTAAACATTGCTCGGGCAGTAGTCCCGTGGCATCTGAAATTTACACTTCAAACTTGCACCATTTTTTAACATTGTTTTACTGTAGGTTATTTATGTGCCATTTATGTGTTGTTATAGGCAGAAGCCAAACCCGGATCCTGGAGCGGAGGTTGTCATACAGAAGTGGGCGATACGGTGGGGTCACCATAGCAACCAATCTACAACAGAGGGGAGCGTGATGATGCAGTGAGGCTCCGCCCACTGACATCCGCCCGCACCGGAAGCCGCACTGGATGCAACCGGGACGCTCCACGTACGGGAATGGTGAGTATGCACATGCTGTATGTATTTAAATGTTTGCTGTGTCACCCGCACGCGTTGTACACCTTGACAAAGGGGTATCCAGTCCCCGAAACGTCGGTCACCTCCAATAAACACATTGTTAAGCCCACGGAGTGCCGCTGCCTGCTTGGATAATTCCTTAGATAGATAGATACCAAAAAGAACCCCCACTGGGGGAATAAACAGCACTCACCAGTCTGTAGTTCAATGGAGGTACAACCAGGAGGTAATCCAAAGTTTATTTTCTGCAAGAGAGATATTCTGACGTTTCGGTCCCCGCTGGTACCTTTATCAAGGCAGCCACTGTGTCAAATAGTCGCAACTTAAATCTGTGTGGGAAGGGGGATATATAGCCTTTGAGTATAAAGAAATATAAAAATATATGATACAGCCAGTACAGGATATGGCGGGTGAGCCAGTGAGAGGGACTATAGAGAGGTAGGGCAGGGGGATCAGAGGCGGTCCTGCAGCGATGCATAACCCACAACAGAGAGAGCCGGCACCGGGAAGGGTGATCCCTGGAGAGGACAAGGGCCTGTGCAGTGCTGTGAGCTGCTGACCTGTAAGGAGCGGAGGCTGCGCAGCTGTGAGACCAGGAATGGCGCCAGGAGAGCCAGGCTCCTCCAAGTCCCCTACTGCTGCCACCTGCCAGAGGGAAGGGAACCGCGCTGCCCCCACTAGCTGCCAACCACAGGAGGAGCCCCAAACCCGGAGAGAACAGAATGATGTGTGCTGCCGAGGTGTCCTACATAGTGCCTGCCTGTGGAGGAGCCGAGAGGGTGAAGACTAGAACCTCAAGGAAGAAGGTGCTGAGGGGGTAAATTACCTGGGAGCACACCCAGCCGGAGGATTCTCCTGAAGTTGCTCCGAAGAAGATAGAGGACGCAGCAAGTGAAGACCAAGGTGCGCAGGCACCGCGGAGGACACCCGCTCTCGAGGAACCAGGACTGGAGGACATGCAAAGGACCCCTAGCTGGAGACCTGTAGAAGCCCCCTCAGTGGTGCGGAGCTGCCCCTAGAGATGCCTGCCCGAAAGTAAGTTAAGAACACGATGTAACATCAAGGACAGGAGCTGCTCAGAGGACAGGTGACAGCCCAGCGGAGGAGAGGATAGAGGAGGATCCCCAGCCTGATAGGAGCCGGGGGTGGAAGCAGAGGCCGACCCAGAACAGCACAACAGGCGGAGCAGAGGACGACCCAGCACCTCCTGCTGCAGGAGCCGAGGACACGGGACACAAGGCAGACGTCAGGCTCATGGCAGATGCTGTGCGGCTGTGGTACAGGTATATGTGCGCTGTTGTGTGTTTATGCTGGGCGTTATGGGTAATAGAGGAGGTTTCTTTTTTAGGATGTCGGTATGTGGTAGACTCGCTAGTTATAGGATGTGTAGTATGCTAGGGTTTGTGGTTATAGTGGATGTATTTGTGTATGCAGGGCACCATTTGCGGATGTACTAAAAGGATGATCACAAAAAGGGATTGCCTGCAGTTCCCATTCGCACCACTAGATGTCACAATTTTTTTTACTTCAACTGAGAATTTGTATGTTGGACACTGGTTGTGTATCCTGGACAGTCGGTAGAATAGGTAATCAGCGCTCAGTATCATTCTGTGGAGTTTTCGTAGCTTCTTAAAAGAAGCTGTAAGCGCTGCACAGGGAGGCCAGGCAGCGTCTCCCCTGTGCACAGTGAGCTGACAGGACGCGCTTCTGTCAGCTCCTGCTGTGCTAGCAGTGTGAGGATTCACTAATGAGAATCCTCACACTGTGCCTACCTAGCTAGTGTAAAAGTTAATAAAATAATAAAAACCCTAACTAACTCTACTCCTTCGGCTGCTCCGGCAGCCCTTTAGAATAGCACCCACTCCAGTGGGCACCTAACACGAACTGAGGAGTCTGGGATGCAGTAGGGGAGGAGCCTACCCTCCAAAAGCTTTAGGATAGGTGCCTGGCTCCTGCGGACCCTCCTACATCCCAATGTGAAGCTGTGTCACCAGGACCATTGAAAGAGAAAAGTATGTGCTGCACATACTTTTTGTACTTGCTTTTCATCGCATTGTATGCACAACGCATGTACAAGGATGAATGCGATGCGTGCTATTTAAGCTCAAAATGCACGCCCGCATCGAGACGTGTATGGGCACCTTAAGTCAGAGAGAACCTGTGAATTCTGACTGGGAAGTGCAATTAACAGGTCAGATGTGGACTGCTGCTTTGAAGTTGGATATCTCCATTTCCCCAGGGCCGATTTAAAAAATTCTGGTATCCCTGGAAAAAGGGGATCCTCAGCTATCAGAGTATGGCCCTTATACACCTGGGGCCCCAGAGCAAGTGCCCATTAAGCCCATACGAAAAGACCGCCCTGGTCCCGGTTCGCTGACGTCATCCGGGGGCGATTATGCTGTGTACACACGGGGGCGATAGGGGCTGAAATAGCTGGGAATATGGTTGCTGAGCGACCATATTGCCAGTGATTGGAGTGTGCACCAGCGATAAATCGCCGGGTGCGCGCTCCCGTTTTCACAAAACGGGACACTGGGCAATATGATTGCTGATATGATTGCTAGCAATATATTGCCAGCGATCATATTGCCCCGTGTGTACGCACCTTTATTCCTAACAATTTTGCTGCACCCGTCATCTTGAAACGTGCACATGTCCCTTTGTTGATGAATTTACAAGACTGCCTAATTAGAGCAATAATTGATATTTGCGTGGAGATTAACAGTATTACAGACACACATGCTATGACCGATAACACACACGTAACAGACTTATTTTAATTTTTTTTCTAATGCACTTTATTTCACATTTATCACTTTTCACTTATGTTTTTAATATTTCGCTGTCCTTAATAAATGATTCAATAAACATCATGTTTTAGCCAATTCTCTGTTTCTTGGGTCACTTTATTAATGTACCTATAACATTAATCAGAACATTAATATATGCTAACCTAGATTGCCCCTTGTAGGAATACTTTATCTTTCTTTGCTTCCAAGTCTAATACATATTCCTGGGTGCGCCTCCCCCATTACCAATTGATACTTAATATAGTAATGCAGGGGTGAGATAGCTATACCAATTACAGGCCGTTCGGATTGATAGCCTCTATCTATTAACCTGCATCAGCGATATCAGATGGTCTACAGTCATCAGGTCGACATACTGCAAAGTCGACATGGGTCTAGGTCGACAGGTCATTAGGTCAACATGGTCTAGGTCGACTGGGTTTTTCACTGGATTTTTGGGTTTTTTTTTGAGCCGACATGTGCCGACAGGCGGAATTTCATGCCCTACCATCCACTAGGGCAGGCGTTCCCAACCACGGTCCTCAAGGCACACCAACAGTGCAGGTTTTAGTGATATCCAGGCTTCAGCACAGATGGATTAATCCAAATCACAGGTACTAATTAAGTCACCTGTGCTCAAGCCTGGATATCATTAAAACCTGTACTGTTGGTGTGCCTTGAGGACCGTGGTTGGGAACGCCTGCACTAGGGTGTGGTGGGAGAATAACATAGAGTGCCAAGCACAGCCAGACATGCGAGGGGATGCGGTGCACTTAATCCTGTGTCCATGTTGACTGTGTCGGCATTCGGGTAAAAAAAAAAGTACAAAACCCCATGTTGAGCTAGACCATTTTGACCTAATGCTTTTTTGGACCAAATGACCTGTTGACCTTGACCCATGTTGACCTTGCAGTATGTTGACCTAATGACTGTCGACAATCTTTAGGTCGACCATATGATCCTTACCTGTTTCAGCAAGGGGTGTGAGGCCAATTTCTCTCCAGGGAATGGAGAAATATCTGTGTTTAGAGCCAGACTAGAATCACGTCTGCCCGCAGACAATAGATCGGGTATCATTTTTTTATTTTTTTTTATGTATGTTTGACAAAGGCCATACACTTCACTGGAGGCGAAGATCCGCAGACGAAGGCCAGAGCATACAGCTAATTGCTGCCGATCCTACTATTAAAAAAGAAAAAGGAATGTATTGTATACACAGAACATCGAACATGCCTTCCAACTTTTACCAATAGATCAGTGGGACCTGCATGCAGCTGGCCCTGGAAAGGGGCGGGGCTATGTGCAACGGGGGCGGGACCAGGCATCGAGGCCCCGGGTTTTCCATCCTCTTTGCCAGCGTACCCAGCCCCGTCTCTCCTTGCTGCGCACGGCACCTATCCAGCAATCACCGGCTGCTCCACAAAGCAGAGCAGCCATGATCACCTCCCCTCAAGGGACATCAGGGCAGGCTCCAAATAGCGGGACCATACCACTGTAATCAGGACAGTTGGGAGGAATGCTATAAATACATTATCATGTAGCGCCTATTATTCCTGTTGTCCGACTCTACCTGTATGACTACATGTGAAGGAAAACACA
Source organism: Crinia signifera (assembly GCF_055691185.1). Classification (NCBI taxonomy): domain Eukaryota; kingdom Metazoa; phylum Chordata; class Amphibia; order Anura; family Myobatrachidae; genus Crinia; species Crinia signifera. The sequence goes on along the minus strand of NW_028142082.1, from coordinate 58,653 downwards.
GAGGCTGCTTCTTTTGCCCAACGTTTGGGAATTTATGATATTTTAGTTTTCGGAACTTGTCTCCTGTCCTACATAACAGTTCATAGACGCTGTGACCAGGGGTGAGGGTCATTAAGTCGACAGTAATTAGATCTTTTGGTCGGCAGTGAAAAGGTCTACATATGAAAAACATCGACCTGGTTTAAATTGATGCTGAAAACGGTCGACACAATCCAAAAGGCTGCATGAAAAAGGTCAACACAGGAATAGGTCGACATGAGTTATTAAAGAAAATTGTGTATGTGGAAATCTGCTGACACGGGCACTGTATAAGTGTACAGCGACACGGACACACAGCTCCAATTTCTATTCACTTTTTTCTTAATGCACTTTTTTAATTTTAACCTATTTTGCTGTTTTGTGCCAATGAATAAACTGTATATTTAGAACAATTGGTCTGTACACAGACTGCGTCCTGCCCCCACTTAAAGTTATTACTCCTGGTTATATATGGTGGCTAATTATTAATATTATGTAGTTTGAGCAGAAAATATTGTGGTATCAGTGGATGAGTCAAAAACTCAGGCTGCTCCCGGATCCGAAGGCGCTACACCCCACGCCCCTGAAACAGCAGACACTGGAGGAGGATTCGAACCCGTGGTGGCTCAGCCTGAGTGGCTGTCCCAGACGCTGAACTAACGGTACACGCCACTGTACCAGCCACTCATACACGGACTGTTCGTGTATCTCGTAGCTACAATGCAGTGACGTCATTCACGCTGTGCCGCACCATCGCCACCTATTGGCAGCTGCTGGAACTACACCTGGCACATAATGCATCGTCATCACTGCTGCTCCCCCTACATGAGCACTCTGCCGGCTGTTCTGATGGAGGCAGTCACTGACTGGGACGCCATGCCCCTGCGTAGAAGAAGCGGCTGGTAAGTGCACATGTGCAGAACACCCCCTGAGCATTGAGCAACCTGTGGGTGAGGACTGGAGCTCAGTCTGTATGTTGGTCATGTATGTGACTCCCACAGGGCTGCTGCATGGTGCTCCTGGGGATATCTATGTGTATGGGCATACCAGTGTATCCTCAGCAGCGCTACTCTATGGCTCAGGTTGTAATATCTCAGCCCCAGTGCTGTCTGCATTATTATACACTGTATATTATCTATCTGCTTTCCCAAAGTGTGACACAGGTGTATATAGACCAGATTATAATCTATGGGAAGCCTCTGTGTGTATACCATATGTTCTCTCTCTGCTGCAGTAGCTATGCGCGCTTTGCTATGTTCTATGATAATAAACACATGTGAGTGTAATGGTAAATATGTGCCCGGCATGCCAATGTGGTGAGATACAGGTGAGCCAAACCGTACAGGCTAGCAAACTGCACATAGCCATTAGTGCAGATGTAGGATAACTGGGCATACTGTATATAGGCTGGGATCACTGCTGCGTTCAGGTGACACCAAGTACATGTCACCCACCGGGATTGCTTGCTGGATGGTTATACAGGGATTATTGTCACATTAGTTATACTGTAGTCTAAAGTGTATACTGTATTATCTACCATCCTAATGGGGCATACACACAGGGGGCGGGATGTACTAAAGGGAAAATGTGATAAAACGGGGGTTTTACCGCATTTTCCTATGTACCATTATCCGTCCGCCCCATCTCCGCCTGGCAGGGTATCTCCACCTCTGGGTGGCGATACCCTATAGATGCCTATGGGCTTCTATCGCCGCCCGCCGTCCTTGCGACCCATCCTCCATCGATCTACTCCTCCCTCAGCAGGTGTCACAGCCGGGAGGACATCCGGCTGTAGGGAGGAGGAGGAGAGGCAGGGGGACACTGACAGCCGCCAGGATGTGACGGAGACCCCCGCACACCACATTACAGGTATCGCGGGGGTCTCCGTCACCGCAACCCGATGCTAGCCGCATATGTTAGTACATATGCGGTAGCATCGCGGCGGCTGGCGATTTACATTAATACATCCCGCCCAGGGGAATATGAGGCTTATTTCTAAGTGATCTGACTAGATCGCTTAGAAATGAAAAAAGGATCACTCCACGTGTATACAATCTGGTGATGACGATTGCGCGGTCCCGCGCGTCGCTGTTGCCTGACTAGATTTACACTGCATCCAGTTATAAATCTAGTCATCGCCAGTGTTCTCACACCAGAGAACGCTGGCCGTGACAGATTGTTCAGCACACAATGCTGAGCCATCTGTGCTTAACTGCAAACTTAGCACAGAGGCTCACTTGCACTGTGTGTGCACAGCTTTAGGGATGGACGTCTTTGCAATTGATGACAATAGTGCATACACACTATTGTGCAATGGATGACCATCAATGTTTTTACCTATTGATGGTGATCCATTTTCTTTGACTGATTGGATTGTGGGCCAATCAAAACATGTAGGCGGTGCTTCATGAGTGTTGGGGCAGAGCTATGCTGGTGGTAAGGGTTGCTGGTCTTACTGTACTGCATATTAAAATAATAATAATAAAAAAATATATATATAATTTATGTAAGGTGCTAAACAACATATACAGATGGGTCTGTTCCCATCTTGGCAGGGGATGGCGCTGGCGTCGCCAGCCGCCATGGCGATCATGAGAAGGGGACGCGTGCGCACGAGAGGCGCGCGCGTCCCCTTCCGACGGCGCTTCCATACGTTTCCCCGGGTCCCCGCCCGCCCGCATCCCCCCTAACCCCCCCCTAACCCCGTCCGTCTCCCTGACGTCCGGACGGACAGGGTTTCCGTCGCACGCGCGTCTCAGTCTCCTCGCTGGCGAGGCTGCTGGCGGGTCGCCAGCGCGTACGTTCTGGCGACCCGCCAGCAAGGATGGGAACAGACCCATCTGTAATGGTGATTCAATTGTTTTGTGCACCCGTAGCTCTTGCCTAATGTAGTGGGAGCTAATGAATTGTTCGCAGCCCTTGCCCTGGTCTTGTTGGCTGCATTTTTGCACCCTAAATAAACTAGATGCAGCTTATTGCCCTACTGTGCGCGAAGGGTGCGAGGAGAAATCCAGGTGACGTGCAGCCTGGGAGTCGGGTCACCAAACAATTGACTTTGATTTTAAAGCTCGTTTGTCACTGAGCGCCCTTTAGCTGTTTTGAAACTACACATCCCAGCATGCCTTGCCATAGTTTTAGTATTCCCTAATAGCAGAACTGTGGCAAGGCATGATGGGACTTGCAGTTTCACAACAGCTGGCGGGCCATAGTTTGGACATGATTGGTGTATTGGGTTCGTTAGCTGTTCACTAGCCTTTTGCACAAACCACTTTGGCACATATGGAGATGTAATCTCTTTATTAGTCTTTTTATTAGTCTTGCACTCTACTATTACATATAATGCATGCCTTGACACCGTTTCACCAGTTCAATCTTTCAAAGCCACTGGAATACATTAACTCAGTACAAACGCCTGCACATATTATATGCACATTTTTTAACAATAACTTACTTTAACCAATTAAACATGAACATCATGAACACTGGCATACTTACTGAGCGTAAGGGAGGGATCGCTGTGTCACCAGGACCATATCAGAGAAAGGGATTCGAACGGTAAGTTCTTACAAAAATCCCTTTTTCTCTTTCAATGGTCCTGGTGACACAGCTCAACACTGGGACGTTCCAGAGCCGGTCCTTTGTGTGGGTACGCTCAGGTCTGCAGCTCTCATCACTGCTCGCCCGAATGATGCGTCCTCCGACGCAAAATCATGGAACCTATAGAATTTGGCAAAGGTATGAACAGATGACCAAGTGGCAGCCCTGCAAACCTGCTCAGCTGTTGCCCCATGTCGAACCGCCCAAGAGGTGGCAACTGACCTGGTGGTATGCGCATTTATCCTTGCCGGAACAGGCCTTCCAACTTTAGTGTATGCAAAAGCTATCACAGAGCGCAACCACCTAGCAATGGTCTGCTTAGATGCCGGCCAACCAATCTTGTGTATGTCATACAACACTAACAAGGTGTCAGTCTTTCTGACACTCTTAACTCTGTCCACATAAATGCGTAATGCACGCACAACATCCAAATTTGTCCCTTTTTCTAGAACCCTCTGGGGGTTGAAACACAGGTAGAACTATCTCCTGGTTTAGATGGAAAGCAGAGACTACTTTTGGTAAAAACTGAGGTACCGTCCGAAGAACTGCCCTATCCTCATGAAATATCAAGAAAGGAGACTTGCATGACAATGCTCCTAACTCTGACACCCTCTTCGCTGATGCCACTGCCAACAAGAATACCAGCTTCCATGTGAGAAACTTAAGGTCCGCCGACCTTAATGGTTCAAAAGGTGCCTTCTGAGGCGAGAGAGAGAGAGGGTGAGGCGAGAGAGAGAGAGAGAGAGAGAGAGAGAGAGAGAGAGAGGCTTAGCCGGCAGGAAGAGCTGACAGCCACTGCTAGCAGAGAGCAGCTTAGCGTTGTGGCGGGGGGGGGGGATTTGTCACTTTAAAGAGCTGCCATGCCGCTCACTTCTCAGGACTTCAGCAGTGGTAACAGCATGGGGGACGGTGGCGGGCTACATCTGTAACAACAGACACACAGCTTTCAGCAGAGAGCTCATCAGCGTTTCAGTGCATGCAGGGGGGGGCGGATGAGAAAGTTTGCAACGGGGTGTCAGCGCACCAGGGGGGCAGCGGAAGGGCGCAAAGTCCCAGACACAAAAAGGGCAGAAACACTAATTTCTGTGTCCTACGGATGACAGAAGGAGGGTGATATGGTCAGATGTATCTGCCTTCACCGTGGTTCGCAACAAGAAGAATTTGACCCAACTTGAATAACTCTGCAGCTCTTAAGGCCCCCATCTGCTAGGGTGGGGAATCGCCTGTGGTACCCCGCCAACTCACCCGGCAGCTGCTACGTTCAGTTCACAAATATTTCTACCCATGCATGTTGCCCCTTCTTTATATAAACACCTCTTTCTACACTTTTATGAAAACTCTTCACTACTGTATAACCGCAGCTCACCGTTACCAATTCTAAACAGTCTCTTGTTACAGTACATCTTCAGTTGTGACACCTGTCAGTATCACACTGACCCCAGGGGTTAATAAACTGCTTTCTGTTCTACCCTGATACTAGTAAATCCCCTAAACTCCAATACTGCTCTAAAACAAACAGTCATATTTATTGTGGGTTTTATTACTGTTTTAATTCAGCTCATCCTGGAAAAGGATTTGTGGCATTGAGAAAACCTCTGCGAGTATTTATAACAGTGTCTTGAGAATAAAACATTAGTCTGGTCATGTAATTATAAATATGGTCAAAATAATAGGCAAAATCAGTGCTGGTGGCTGCCAATCGTAAAATATGTGATAACAGAAGTGAATCACTTGCCTCACCACATAATTACTTTTAAGTACGATATAAACAATCAACTAAATATATATTTTTTTGGCATTTTTCAATAAAGAAACTTTTAGCCTAGTGCTGCTGTGAAAAAAATTCTGATACTCTCTCTAGGTCTGTGGGTCCCAACCTCGGTCCTCAGGACCCCCCAACAGTCTGCGTTTTCCAGGTCACCCGGCAGGTGCACTCATTATTCACTGACACATTTTAAAAGATCACAGGTGGAGCAAAGTATTTCACCTGTGATCCTGCATGGAGGCCTGGAAAATGTACACTGTTGGGGAGTCCTGATGACCGAGGTTGAGAACCACTGCTCTTGGGTGTTGGGATTTAAAAAAAGTTTGGGAACCACTGTCCTACGCCATACTAGAAAGATGTACCGAAAAAGTTACTTGCAGCCAATCAAGCAGGTCTGAATCACCCTCTACATTTAGTTTTCTGTACTGTTGCTGGAAGTCTGCATACTTTTATTCAGGCAATGTATGGTTCTATCTATATGATGCTTTGAAATAAAAATCATTCTTTCAAAAAAAAAAACCTTTCAAAAATTCTATAGACTTAATGTTCTATAGAAATATCTCACAAGAAGCATTTAGGCATAGACACGCCCATAGGTTTATTTATTTATTAACAGTTTCTTATATAGCGCACACATATTTCACAGCGCTTTACAGAGAATACTTGAACATTCACATCAGTCCCTGCCCCAGTGGAGCTTACAATCTAATCCCTACCACACACACCATACTTGCCTACTTTTGAAAAGCAAAATGAGGGAGATTTTAGATGCTAGCGCACCATTGAAGGGGTGTGTCATCAACCAAAAGGCATGTCTAGTGACTTGAACTAAGGAGTTGCAAATATCAAATTTACTTTTTAAATGCATGAACAAACTATACATTTTCTTGATTTATCAATCACTAAACAGGCTAACACTTTGCAGACGTCCGTGTATACAAAACCGACAGATTGCAATACATTATTGTCTGCATCTAGCTTCCTTCCCACACCCCTCAAAAATGGTCTCCCCTTTTCTCAATTCCTCCCGGTCCATAGTATATGCAATGATCCATCTGATGAACTGCTACAAAAGAATAGGATGAAAATTTTATTTTTACAGAGGGGATACCCTAATAAAATGTTGCATTACAAAATGTGATTACTGCCCCCCTCCCCAGGGAGGACCATGCACATATACCCCCCATATCCACAGTCACCGCCCAGCATTACACCTCATATATACACACCTGGGCACACCTTCTACATTCTCATGCCTGGCACATATATCCCCATACCCACAGTCACCACCCAGCATTACACCTCATACAGACACACCTGGGCACACCTTATACATCCTCATGCCTGGCACATATACCCCCATACCCACAGTCACTTCCCAGCATTACACCTCATACATGCACACCTGGGTACACCTTATACATCCTCATGCCTAGCACATATACCCCCCATACCCACAGTCACCGCCCAGCATTACACCTCATACATACACACCTGGGCACACCTTATACAGCCTCATGCCTGGCACATATACCCCCATACCCACAGTCCCCGCCCAGCATTACACCTCATATATACACACCTGGGCACACCTTATACAGCCTCATGTCCGGCACATATACCCCCATACCCACAGTCACCGCCCAGCATTACACCTCATACATACACACCTGGGCACACCTTATACATCCTCATACCTGGCACATATACCCCCCATACCCATAGTCACCGCCCAGCATTACACCTCATACATACACACCTGGGCACACCTACATTCTCATACCTGGCACATATACCCCCATACCCACAGTCACCGCCCAGCATTACACCTCATACATACACACCTGGGCACACCGTATACATCCTCATACCTGGCACATATACCCCCATACCCATAGTCACCGCCCAGCATTACACCTCATACATACACACCTGGGCACACCTTATACATCCTCATACCTGGCACATATACCCCCCCATACCCACAGTCACCACCCAGCATTACACCTCATACATACACACCTGGGCACACCTTATACATCCTCATACCTGGCACATATACCCCCCCATACCCAATGTCACCACCCAGCATTACACCTCATATATACACACCTGGGCACACCTTATGCACCCTCATGCCTGGCACATATACCCCCCATCAAAAAAAAAAAGCAGGCTTAGTGGGTGGGGGGAGAGAGGTTGCAGACTGTTATACTTACCGCTGCTCCCGGCTCCCGCTGTCACTCACAGTCCCGCTGCCACGCACAGTTGCTGCTCCTCTGTCCACGCTGCCCTCCTACTCCGTGCGCTTCCCGGCTTCCGCTCACTCTGCTGCCGGATACCCACACAGCCCCGCGCGGTACCCAGCATGCTCAATGACACTAGGGCCCCGCCCCCGAGACATGACGCTCGAGCATGCGCAGTGCATTTCGGGGGGGGGGGGGGGGGGATGGAACAAAAACCGGGAGGAACGGATGGACTTGCTGGAGAGCAGGAGGAGGAGTGAAAAATCGGGAGACTCTCGCTAAATGCGGGAGGGTAGGCAAGTATACATAATATATCACATGCAGCTTCAACCCATATTACACCCATTACATATACACAGCAGCACCCCCTCCCCCATATTACACCCTGCACAGTACACACAGCACATTGTACAAAACACCATAGTATATCATATGCAGCTTCCCCCCATATTACACCCATTTACATGTACACAGCACCCCCCATATTACACCCTGTGCACAAAGCATAATGTACACAACACCATAATACATTACACACAGCTAGTACATGCAGCACATTGCACACAACATATTAAATTATACATAGCAGCAGCCCCATATTACACCCAGCACACACACATAACACACCAGCCCCCATTACCTCAGTGCTCACAGCACTCACCTGGCTGTGTTGTTGCTCATGTCAGGGACTTGCAGGGAACCAGCCAGCATGTGGTGAGGGAGGGAGGCGGAGAGGCAGGAAGAGCTGGTCTGTGTAACACGGAGCTGAGTGTGGGGGCGGGCCCAGCCTCAGGGAAGCCCCGACTGCAGTGCCAGATGACCTGATGCACAGACTTCCGTTCTGTACGCACAGGAGCTGGTCACCGCTACCCATAACACCGCGGTGGCCGGCTGTGACTCCCCCACACAGGCCCCGCCCCCCGCCAGTACGGACGCGCGCATGCGCAGTCCGAATTTCCAGAAAATAATCCCAGAAACCGGGAGGTATGAGGGGCTTTGCGGGGCAGCGGGAGGGTCAAGCAAAAAGCGGGACCCTCCCGCTGAATGCGGGAGGGTTGGCAAGTATGACACACACACACATTCCAGGGTTAATTTTGTTGGAAGCCAATTAACCTACCAGTATATTTTTGGATTGTGGGAGGAAACTGGAGTACCAGGAGGAAACCCACGCAAGTATGGGGAGAATATACAAACTCCACACAGTTAGAGCCATGGTGGGAATCGAACCCATTACCTCAGTGCTGTGAGGCAGTAATGCTAACCATTACACCATCCGTACTGCTCCATGTGGAGTTAGACACGCCCTTTGGGCACTGTGTGACACGCCCCTTACAAAGGCGCTTGGCGCATCCTACTGTAATTTTCCTGACTGTAGTTTTCAATTGGAGGGAAGTATGTTGTAACCACAAAGAAAAGTGATCTACATCAGATTCATAGACTAGTTAATAGTACCCCTTTTATACCAAAAACGCCAGGTCGCATCCGGGTTTTTGATCCCTGCTTCAAGCCGGGTGTGACCCTGCGTTTGCACCCTTTTACACCACTGTCGCATCCCCCCTGCCGCTTGGAGATTATGTCATCTCCGATCGCCGCCGCCAGGACCCGGAATGCTGTGCTGGGGGCAAGCCCAGCACTAAGGTAATCTGCTGGGCTGCCCCCAGCCCCCGTCCACCCCTTGTCCGGGAGGTGAATGGATGCCGCTCACAGGCATCCATTTACCTCCTCTGCTACTGCTGTCTGCAGGGTATAGCAGACAGCAGTGCAGGCTGCCTGTGCCCCCCCCCCCCCCCCCCCCCCCCCAATTTTTTTTTTTTTTTTTTTGACAGCTGTATCCACCCAGAAAGCTACGAGCTCTCCTTAAACAGAACATTATTCCTGGTTAAAGTACCAACATCGGAGTGTACAAATTGGTTGTTTTTATTCTTGTGCCCTGCCAATTGCAGGGAGAAGGTAATAAACAATGGTAGCCTGGGTGATGCTCACACAAAAAGAACGATTTTGCTTAAACCATCCTGATTCTTAAAATGTCTGTAATTTTTTGAAATAGTCCAGACACCCAGTCGTTTGGCTATGTGCTTTGTACCAAACAGTACTCTCACACAGGTACCAGCTCTGTATGTGTACCCAGTACAGATACAAGCCTTGTACTTTGGTGTACCCAACTTGGCCTCCGAGTGAGGCAGAGACCTGTGTCACATGTAACCTCAGCATAGCATGTGACACAACACAGTAACAGCACAGCAAGAGCTGTAGGCTTTCCTCTGTATGTGTACACTGTAGCCTGTCCTCAGAGTAAGGCAGTGACCTATGTGTCACTTGTAATCTCAGCATAACATGTGGTACAACACTAACAGCAGAGCAAGAGCTGTGGACACTAACAGCACAGCAAGAGCTGTGGCTGCTGCTGCCCTTGGTATGTGTACACTGTATCTGTACACTGTAGCCTGGCCTCAGAGGAAGGCAGTGGCCTCTGTGTCACCTGTAATGGCAGCCGAGCATGTGTACTGACAGCCCAGCAAGAGATGTGGCTGCTGCTGCTGCCCTCAGTATGTGTACACTGTACACTGTAGCCTGGCCTCAGAGTAAGGCAGTGACCTCTGTGTCACCTGTAATGGCAGCATAGCATGTGTACTGACAGCAAGTGCAGGTGCACTGTATCTTACAATGTAACAAAACTGCAAGAGCTGAAGCTGCCCTTGTCCTCTGTATGACCCTGCTGTCTGCAAACTCTTCCCCCAAATCTGCATGTCCACTCTGACTCTGTAATAATGCTAGGGACACCATCTCTTTCTGTAAGAAATGAGGGGTACAAGGCAAAGAGACACTTGTAAGGCTTGCAAGCAGAGGCTACATAAAAATCTCCCCTTGTGGCCTCTGAGGACAAAGGGGACATCACCTCAGTGATCTGAGAAGGCCAGACAGGGCTATCCCTATGGGATGATAACCCAGGGTTAGATGCTGTCTATCACAGTGTTCTCAGATAACAGTGTAAACTGAGTTGTACCTTTCATGCAGGTTACTCTCTGCAGAGCTCTGGAGATTTCACCTGCCAATATACAGTATATACGTATACACTACACACAGAGAGAGAGAGAGAGAGTAGGTATAGGTAACCAGAGATAGAATCACTGGACAGGAGAGACAGTATAAGGAGATGAGCTGCCACAGGCCATAAACAACACCATGGTATATAACACAGGGGTGCTATGACCTAATTTACATACAGCCCAATACTGTCCTACCATGCTCTAAACCCCACTGTCTGATATCCCAGAACTTGGGGGAGCAGCTGCAGCCATAGATGCAGTTACTGGGAGACTAGGACATGCTGGAGCACAGGACTCCCTAGCAGCAGCAGTCAGGAGCCTCCAGCAGCATGCATGGGGGCCAAGCATATTAAAATGGCCGCCCAAGCTGCGTTTTAGCTGGGGAAGCACCTGGTCACTGGGAGCAAACCCCGCTGTACGCTCCCCACCCGGTTAGCTCCGAGTAGGGATCGTGACGCAAGCTGCATCACTCTGGGACAGAGGTCTCAGGAGCCGGGGACCCTGGCGCAAACCGCAAGCAGTGGCGATGGGGTCCCCCCGGCAGCTTCTATGGCGCGCTTTTCAGGAAAAAGACGCGCTGTTTACACCGCCCATCTGCGTCGCGGGAGCTGCCGGGGGGACCCCAGCGCCACCCGGCAGGTGCACTCATTATTCACTGACACATTTTAAAAGATCACAGGTGGAGCAAAGTATTTCACCTGTGATCCTGCATGGAGGCCTGGAAAATGTACACTGTTGGGGAGTCCTGATGACCGAGGTTGAGAACCACTGCTCTTGGGTGTTGGGACTTAAAAAAAGTTTGGGAAGCACTGTCCTACGCCATACTAGAAAGATGTACCAAAAAGTTACTTGCAGCCAATCAAGCAGGTCTGAATCACCCTCTACATTTAGTTTTCTGTACTGTTGCTGGAAGTCTGCATACTTTTATTCAGGCAATGTATGGTTCTATCTATATGATGCTTTGAAATAAAAATCATTCTTTAAAAAAAAAAAAACCTTTCAAAAATTCTATAGACTTAATGTTCTATAGAAATATCTCACAAGAAGCATTTAGGCATAGACACGCCCATAGGTTTATTTATTTATTAACAGTTTCTTATATAGCACACACATATTTCACAGCGCTTTACAGAGAATACTTGAACATTCACATCAGTCCCTGCCCCAGTGGAGCTTACAATCTAATCCCTACCACACACACACACATTCCAGGGTTAATTTTGTTGGAAGCCAATTAACCTACCAGTATATTTTTGGATTGTGGGAGGAAACTGGAGTACCAGGAGGAAACCCACGCAAGTATGGGGAGAATATACAAACTCCACACAGTTAGAGCCATGGTGGAAATCGAACCCATTACCTCAGTGCTGTGAGGCAGTAATGCTAACCATTACACCATCCGTACTGCTCCATGTGGAGTTAGACACGCCCTTTGGGCACTGTGTGACACGCCCCTTACAAAGGCGCTTGGCGCATCCTACTGTAATTTTCCTGACTGTAGTTTTCAATTGGAGGGAAGTATGTTGTAACCACAAAGAAAAGTGATCTACATCAGATTCAAAGACTTGTTAATAGTACCCCTTTTATACCAAAAACGCCAGGTCGCATCTGGGTTTTTGATCCCTGCTTCAAGCAGGGTGTGACCCTGCGTTTGCACCCTTTTACACCACTGTCGCATCCCCCCTGCCGCTTGGAGATTATGTCACTAATACCCCTTTTACACCAAAAACCCTGGTCGGACCCTGGTCTTTGAATGCTGGAGTATCCAGGGTCTGACCCTGCTTTATACCCCATTTACACAGCACTTTGACCTGGGTCGGACCTGGGTCTGCACCATTTACACTGAACCTGGGTCAGCCCTGCCTTAAATAATATTTTATATATATATTTATAGAAAAATATATATATATATATATATATATATATATATATATATATATATATATATAGAAATATAATATATATATATATATAGAAATATAATATATATATATATATATATATATATATATATATATATATATATATATATATCAGGGCTGACCCAGGTTAAGTGTTTTTTTTTTTTTTTTTTTTTAAGGTGCTGGGGGTGCCGGAGGGTACCTGTCCTGCCTGCTGTGCTTGGTGTACCTGGGGGTACCGGGGTGCTGGGGGGTGCAAGGGGTGCTGAAGGTACCTGTCCTGTCTGCGGTCGGATCTCAGCGGAGAAGATGATGTGCGCCGTTGCTGTACCACCCCCCCCCCCCTCCCCGGCAGACGGTCCCTGCGGCGTGCGGCGTATGGAGTGTCAGTGGCGGGGGTCCCTCTGGCGCATGGGAACTAGTACTAGTTCCTATGCGCTGGAGGGACCGCCGATACTGACACTCCATACGCCGCAGGGACCGGCTGCCGGATGCGGGGGGGGGGAGGGGGGGGTGGTACAGCAGCGGCGCACATCATCTTCTCCGCTGAGATCCGACCGCAGGCAGGACAGGTACCCCCAGCACCCCTAGCACCCCCGTACCCCCAGCACAGCAGGCTGACAGGTACCCCCCTCTCCTCAGCAGCCGCAGGGACCCCCCTCCTCCCGCAGCAGCTGGGAACATCTTCCCCAGCGCTGCACGCTGTGGACCCGCTGCGGGTGCCTGCACCCGCAGCGGGACCATTTACACCGACATTTACACGGGTCCTATCCGTGTTCTACCCAGGTCAGGACCTGGGTAGAGGACCCGTGTAAATGGAAACGGATACCCCCCATTTACACCGCCGCGGATCCGGGTCTGACCCGCCGCTGACCCGGATTTTTCGGCGGTGTAAAAGGGGTATAAGTTAATCTGCTGGGCTGCCCCCAGCCCCCGTCCACCCCTTGTCCGGGAGGTGAATGGATGCCGCTCACAGGCATCCATTCACCTCCTCTGCTACTGCTGTCTGCAGGGTATAGCAGACAGCAGTGCAGGCTGCCTGTGACCCCCCCCCCCAACCTGCGGACACTGCACCGCGCCCCCCCCCCGGGGTGGCCCTTTGGGACCGCACCCGACTCGGCTGAAATGATGCGGAGGGGTTACAATGCCTTTTGTTATATTTATTGTGGCACAAACACTCTGGGAAACTGTATATAGGAAAGTAGTGTATGGCGGCGGATGCTGGGAGTAGTAGTATAAGAACTGATAGTGTTAGCAATATGGTCGTATCGTTCATTAGACCCCACCTACTGTATGTGACTGCCAAAACTGGCTTACGCTCTAGAGCAGGCATGTACAACCTGCGGCCTTCTAGCTCCTGTGAAACTACACATCCCAGCATGCCTTGCCATAGTTTTAGCACTCGCTAATAGCAAAACTATGGCAAGGCATGATGGGACTTGTAGTTTCGCAACAGCCGGAGGGCCGCAGGTTGGACATGACTGCCCTAGAACAGTGGTTCCTAACCCTGGTCCTCAAGTACCCCCAACAGTGCACATTTTCCAGGTCTCCACACAGAATCACAAGTGATATAATTAGCTCCACCTGTGGATCTTTTAAAATGTGTCTGAATAATGAGTGCACCTGCTGGGTGACCTGGAAAACATGCACTGTTGGGGGTACTTGAGGACCACGGTTGGGAACCACTGCCCTAGAATGTCATGTGCATGATCTAGGGATCCATCGTCTTGGACAGAGATAAAAGAAGAAGATTAAGAAGCATTTAGAGCAGTTTCTGTTGTTTTACAGCTGCGCTAGCATAATGCCGGGAGATGATTGCTTGGTTCTTTGTCAATATCCTCTCTGGGAGAAGCAACCGCAGGCCGCTTTCAGGGGGTGTGGCGGAACAGACTCAACATTAGACCCCGCCCCCAGCCAACTTATACTGTAATTTGGCTTCTAATTGTGGTTTTACCTAACATTTACTGACTACCGGTACTCTGACAAGGGAGCGAGCGCAAAGAAGCCCCGTGCAGGTTCGGTGGCTCATCGGGCATTTAGCAGTCGGGATTCCAATGTCGGTATAGTGACTGTCGGGGGGCATCCGGCTCTTGTTATTATCTTTGTGCTTAATTCAATCTTATCCTCATGTATGTAACCCGAGAATGGGAGGTTTATCAGCTGCATCATTATTTCTCTTTCCTCCACTAGGTGACACTGGAGAGTTACAGTGGGGAATAGAAGGGCGACCACAGGGAGCTTGGGCACTTTAGAATAAATTAACAGTGACTAACTCCTCCCCTTCTACTTCCTCTCCTAGGCAGTCTTAGCATGTGCCCTGCGGGAACTGGGCGCATTGTTAGCTCACTCTTGGGCTTTTCTAATTTTTTCTTTATTTTTCCGGATTTTTAAGATCTACACAGGCAGATAGTCCCTGTCCCTATCTGCCTGCGACGAGGGCGCTGTTGAGGGACCGGTTGCAGCTGCTTGCAGCTTGCCTCCGGAACCTGGCTGACAGAACCACCGTTCCGGGGTCCCCGTCGCCGCTGCATGCAGCGCGCCTCGCGGACCGCAAGCCTCGGCGCGTACAGCAGCTACAGGGGTAAGTATGCCCCCGGGTCCCTGTTAGCAGGGAACCAGGTGGGATTGCTCTAAAAGCGCATCTCAGTACTTTGAGAGTACAGCGCGGCTCAGTTCTGTGAGAGTACAGCGCGGTCAGACAGGCAGGTAGCACCCTGCCCTACCTGCCTGCAAGGGGACCACTGTACCAGAGAATCCGGTCGCCGCTGCATGCAGCGTGCCTCGCGGACTTCCTTCAGCCACAAGCATGGCAGGGATACGTATACCCTGGCTCCCCACTAGCGGGGTAGCCAGGTAGATGCATTGGCGGTTTATCCAGCTGCAACTATAGCATAATAATAGAGTACAGTATTTTATTTTCTTTGTATACTCTATTATTATGCTATAGTGGCAGCTGGATACCAGCATTAAGATCTCCAAGGGATCCATTTGCACACTTTTGTACAGTTTGTCAGTAAGACCGCTATCCGGAGTGAAAACTTACATTCACTATCCATTTACCTAAGGGTATGTACATTCTCAGTATTGAAAAAGTAACTACTTAATTGTGTATATACTAAATTAGTAATATGGCCTTTCTCCACCACCTAGAAAGTTACCCCTGAGGAAGTCATTTTTTTTGACGAAACGCCTTGGGAGTTTTTTCCTGATTATATCGATTCGACCAACTGACTGCATACAAGCAAAAATGTTTTTACTTTGTTTTTAAATTAATTGTATTAAATACTGTTGTACAGTGACCTGTCGATATATTTTCTTGATCCTTCTGGTGGTGGATCTCCATAAAATAGTGGCGCGCTCTGTCTTCTATCTTTTTTCTTCTATTCCCCACTTCCCCCGCTAGCAGGGGGGACTGACAGAGTGCTGCCCAATCTACTTTATCTAGCGCATTGAAAGGGTACCCCACTCTTTGTTCCATATATATATATATATATCCGGAAGGGCCGTCACTCTGGACTGAAGTGAGCTGAGATGTGTAGCTTGCCCCGATGCCAGCTTGCAGAGGGCAGCCACAATGAACTGCCCACAGAATACAATGACGAAATGAATGGGCACTCGAGGACTCACAAATGCTGGTGAAATCAAAAGGCCGTGTTTATTCCATAAGTGGTCTTACAGGCGTCAACGTTTCGGGGGCCGGACCCCCGTCGTCAGGACAAAATGCAGACAGGGTGAAGTACAGAATAAAGTGCAAGTGCATGGGTATTTATAAGACATGTTAACAAATAGGTGCTAACTTACCCCCTCCCTGTAGCCGTCCCCCACGAGCATCCACGGGCCGGTTTCCGGAGTCCTGCGCACAGCAGTGACGTCACCACGTTCGGCGGCGTCCAGCTGACCGCGCGTCATCACGGTCGTCATCCCGCGGTGACGTGGGTGGGCTGGGAAAGAGATTGCAGCTCACATTAGCATGAATACAAGTATCGTGCTACAGAAGTCATAAAGCAACAAAGGCATCCATACATACACAATACTTCAGAGGATGCAAGTGAATAAAAAATGCAAAAAAACAAGTGGACATGACCATATTATGACTACATAGTGACATCTAGTGGCTAAAAATGAGAAGACATATATAATAAAAAAACGAACATTTAAAAAGTGTATACGTATAAAAAGATAACTGCGTGCGGCCCCGAATTGGAGCCCTACTGGGCAAAAGTCAAAGTGCATATGCTGGGTGAGGTGCAAACCCTATGGCGTGAGTGGTTTAAATGCAGGGAGAAATACTGAGTCCCTGCTGGGTATCTATAATAAGCAAAAACAGCCCTGTGTGGGGTGATGCAGCCAGCATCACTGTATGCGCATAGCACCAGAAGCCAGAAATTGCAACAACAGAATGCCAGCATCTTGTATATTATATGTTATCCTGGTGTGTCACCTGGACACCGATAAGGCTGGGGGACTGGTGTCACACAGTGGGATGACAAGTACCTTTAACAAGGGGGAGAGAAAAGGAAGAAGGAAGACATGATTGTGTGTTAGTGGACCAAAATGGTTACAAAAAATTATGTAGGCCAAGTGTGTCATTAAGGCCTTTAGGGTGTAGTGTGTCCATTTTGTAAATCCACTTGGACTCAAGCTGCAGAAGCTGTTTGGAACGGTTGCCACCCCGTATGTGTGCCGGCACGTGGTCTATGATCTTATATTTGATCATTGCCATGTTATGTTTGGCCTTGGCGAAATGCCTGGTCACTGGTTGCTCCCCTGAGCCAGAATGAAGGGCTGCCCGTATGGCACAATCGGTCTTGCCGATGTAATGTATTCCACATGGACAATAAATGATGTAGATAACAAATTTAGTCGTGCACGTGAGGGGCCATCTGATTTAAAAAAATTTTACCCGTATAGAGATGTGCAACTTCGGTGCAAGCTGTCATGAAGCTGCATGTTGTGCAGCCTAGGCATCGGTAACAGCCCATTCTGGTGGGTCTGATTTGTCTAGAAGGGGTGTCAAAATTTGTAATCTCGGTCTTGACCAATAGGTCCTTCAAGTTTGGGCCGCGCTTGTAGCTCGGCATCAGCTTGGTGTCTTTGAACACCGGTAGCTCGGGATCCGAACGCACAATTTCCCACCAGTTTTTTACTCTGCTGGTGGTTTCTCGGCTGGCAGAGCTAAAGTCATTAACCCATGGAATACATGGCTTTATGACTTTAGGTGTTGCACCTGTGATAAGAGTGGTGCGCTCACACGCCAGAGCCCTGGCCTTGGCTTTAAGTAGGCCCTGTCTGGGGTAGCCTCTGTCCTCGAACTTCTGCTGCATGATGTCCAGTTGGTGATGGGTTTCAGAGTCGGTATCAGTGATCCTGCATACTCTCAAAAACTGAGTATGGGAGACTCTCCACCGTGTTGCGTGGGTGCGAGCTGTTGTGTCTAAGTATAGTATTGCGATCTGTCTGTTTGACATACAAAGAAGTGTGTGTAAATCCCAAAAATACAAATGTGTAAAAAATAGGCGTATTTCTGCCTACGAATACACCTATTTTTTACGAATCCATTTTGGTACATTTCCCCCGATGTATACATAGTATATATATACACGCTATACTGCTGTTCTGTTCTCAAAGACAACATGAAGCATACAGTATATATCACTTGTGGAGCCGATATTTATGGTACAACACGCCCCTGTAATTCTCACATTCATAGAGATCCCACAGCACATCTCCCCCATGTGTTAGAGCCTGACATCTCCGATTTACAAACATGATCATTAGCGATCAGTTTGACCATGTTATTATTGTATACAGAGATCCATATGTAACACACCCGTCCGGATCCCTGTGTTAACACCATACAATTGTCACGCTAGATGCGGTGACATCTTCTTCACATCACTTCTTAAACATTGCTCGGGCAGTAGTCCCGTGGCATCTGAAATTTACACTTCAAACTTGCACCATTTTTTAACATTGTTTTACTGTTTTAATGTAGGTTATTTATGTGCCATTTATGTGTTGTTATAGGCAGAAGCCAAACCCGGATCCTGGAGCGGAGGTTGTCATACAGAAGTGGGCGATACGGTGGGGTCACCATAGCAACCCATCTACAACAGAGGGGAGCGTGATGATGCAGTGAGGCTCCGCCCACTGACATCCGCCCGCACCGGAAGCCGCACTGGACGCAACCGGGACGCTCCACGTACGGTAATGGTGAGTATGCACATGCTGTATGTATTTAAATGTTTGTTGTGTCACCCGCACGCGTTGTACACCTTGACAAAGGGGTATCCAGTCCCCGAAACGTCGGTCACCTCCAATAAACACATTGTTAAGCCCACGGAGTGCCGCTGCCTGCTTGGATAATTCCTTAGATAGATAGATACCAGAAAGAACCCCCACTGGGGGAATAAACAGCACTCACCAGTCTGTAGTTCAATGGAGGTACAACCAGGAGGTAATCCAAAGTTTATTTTCTGCAAGAGAGATCTTCTGACGTTTCGGTCCCCGCTGGTACCTTTATCAAGGCAGCCACTGTGTCAAATAGTCGCAACTTAAATCTGTGTGGGAAGGGGGATATATAGCCTTTGAGTATAAAGAAATATAAAATATATGATACAGCCAGTACAGGATATGGCGGGTGAGCCAGTGAGAGGGACTATAGAGAGGTAGGGCAGGGGGATCAGAGGCGGTCCTGCAGCGATGCATAACCCACAACAGAGAGAGCCGGCACCGGGAAGGGTGATCCCTGGAGAGGACAAGGGCCTGTGCAGTTCTGTGAGCTGCTGACCTGTAAGGAGCGGAGGCTGCGCAGCTGTGAGACCAGGAATGGCGCCAGGAGAGCCAGGCTCCTCCAAGTCCCCTACTGCTGCCACCTGCCAGAGGGCAGGGAACCGCGCTGCCCCCACTAGCTGCCAACCACAGGAGGAGCCCCAAACCCGGAGAGAACAGAATGATGTGTGCTGCCGAGGTGTCCTACATAGTGCCTGCCTGTGGAGGAGCCGAGAGGGTGAAGACTAGAACCTCAAGGAAGAAGGTGCTGAGGTAGTAAATTACCTGGGAGCACACCCAGCCGGAGGATTCTCCTGAAGTTGCTCCGAAGAAGATAGAGGACGCAGCAAGTGGAGACCAAGGTGCGCAGGCACCGCGGAGGACACCCGCTCTCGAGGAACCAGGACTGGAGGACATGCAAAGGACCCCTAGCTGGAGACCTGTAGAAGCCCCCTCAGTGGTGCGGAGCTGCCCGTAGAGATGCCTGCCCGAAAGTAAGTTAAGAACACGATGTAACATCAAGGACAGGAGCCGCTCAGAGGACAGGTGACAGCCCAGCGGAGGAGAGGATAGAGGAGGATCCCCAGCCTGATAGGAGCCGGGGGTGGAAGCAGAGGCCGACCCAGAACAGCACAACAGGCGGAGCAGAGGACGACCCAGCACCTCCTGCTGCAGGAGCCGAGGACACGGGACACAAGGCAGACGTCAGGCTCATGGCAGATGCTGTGCGGCTGTGGTACAGGTATATGTGCGCTGTTGTGTGTTTATGCTGGGCGTTATGGGTAATAGAGGAGGTTTCTTTTTTAGGATGTCGGTATGTGGTAGACTCGCTAGTTATAGGATGTGTAGTATGCTAGGGTTTGTGGTTATAGTGGATGTATTTGTGTATGCAGGGCACCATTTGCGGATGTACTAAAAGGATGATCACAAAAAGGGATGATCGGGATGATTGCCTGCAGTTCCTATTCGCACCACTAGATGTCACAATTTTTTTTACTTCAACTGAGAATTTGTATGTTGGACACTGGTTGTGTATCCTGGACAGTCGGTAGAATAGGTAATCAGCGCTCAGTATCATTCTGTGGAGTTTTCGTAGCTTCTTAAAAGAAGCTGTAAGCGCTGCACAGGGAGGCCAGGCAGCGTCTCCCCTGTGCACAGTGAGCTGACAGGACGCGCTTCTGTCAGCTCCTGCTGTGCTAGCAGTGTGAGGATTCACTAATGAGAATCCTCACACTGTGCCTACCTAGCTGGTGTAAAAGTTAATAAAATAATAAAAACCCTAACTAACTCTACTCCTTCGGCTGCTCCGGCAGCCCTTTAGAATAGCACCCACTCCAGTGGGCACCTAACACGAACTGAGGAGTCTGGGATGCAGTAGGGGAGGAGCCTACCCTCCAAAAGCTTTAGGATAGGTGCCTGGCTCCTGCGGACCCTCCTACATCCCAATGTGAAGCTGTGTCACCAGGACCATTGAAAGAGAAAAGTATGTGCTGCACATACTTTTTGTACTTGCTTTTCATCGCATTGTATGCACAACGCATGTACAAGGATAAATGCGATGCGTGCTATTTAAGCTCAAAATACACGCCCGCATCGAGACGTGTATGGGCACCTTAAGTAAGAGAGAACCTGAGAATTCTGACTGGGAAGTGCAATTAACAGGTCAGATGTGGACTGCTGCTTTGAAGTTGGATATCTCCATTTCCCCAGGGCCGATTTAAAAAATTCTGGTATCCCTGGAAAAAGGGGATCCTCAGCTATCAGAGTATGGCCCTTATACACCTGGGGCCCCAGAGCAAGTGCCCATTAAGCCCATACGAAAAGACCGCCCTGGTCCCGGTTCGCTGACGTCATCCGGGGGCGATTATGCTGTGTACACACGGGGGCGATAGGGGCTGAAATAGCTGGGAATATGGTTGCTGAGCGACCATATTGCCAGTGATTGGAGTGTGCACCAGCGATAAATCGCCGGGTGCGCGCTCCCGTTTTCACAAAACGGGACACTGGGCAATATGATTGCTGATATGATTGCTAGCAATATATTGCCAGCGATCATATTGCCCCGTGTGTACGCACCTTTATTCCTAACAATTTTGCTGCACCCGTCATCTTGAAACGTGCACATGTCCCTTTGTTGATGAATTTACAAGACTGCCTAATTAGAGCAATAATTGATATTTGCGTGGAGATTAATAACAGTATTACAGACACACATGCTATGACCGATAACACACACGTAACAGACTTATTTTAATTTTTTTTCTAATGCACTTTATTTCACATTTATCACTTTTCACTTATGTTTTTAATATTTCGCTGTCCTTAATAAATGATTCAATAAACATCATGTTTTAGCCAATTCTCTGTTTCTTGGGTCACTTTATTAATGTACCTATAACATTAATCAGAACATTAATATATGCTAACCTAGATTGCCCCTTGTAGGAATACTTTATCTTTCTTTGCTTCCAAGTCTAATACATATTCCTGGGTGCGCCTCCCCCATTACCAATTTATACTTAATATAGTAATGCAGGGGTGAGATAGCTATACCAATTACAGGCCGTTCGGATTGATAGCCTCTATCTATTAACCTGTATCAGCGATATCAGATGGTCGACAGTCATCAGGTCGACATACTGCAAAGTCAACATGGGTCTAGGTCGACAGGTCATTAGGTCAACATGGTCTAGGTCGACTGGGTTTTTCACTGGATTTTTGGGGTTTTTTTTGAGTCGACATGTGCCGACAGGCGGAATTTCATGCCCTACCATCCACTAGGGCAGGCGTTCCCAACCACGGTCCTCAAGGCACACCAACAGTGCAGGTTTTAGTGATATCCAGGCTTCAGCACAGATGGATTAATCCAAATCACAGGTACTAATTAAGTCACCTGTGCTCAAGCCTGGATATCATTAAAACCTGTACTGTTGGTGTGCCTTGAGGACCGTGGTTGGGAACGCCTGCACTAGGGTGTGGTGGGAGAATAACATAGAGTGCCAAGCACAGCCAGACATGCGAGGGGATGCGGTGCACTTAATCCTGTGTCCATGTTGACTGTGTCGGCATTCGGGTAAAAAAAAAAAGTACAAAACCCCATGTTGAGCTAGACCATTTTGACCTAATGCTTTTTTGGACCAAATGACCTGTTGACCTTGACCCATGTCGACCTTGCAGTATGTTGACCTAATGACTGTCGACAATCTTTAGGTCGACCATATGATCCTTACCTGTTTCAGTAAGGGGTGTGAGGCCAATTTCTCTCCAGGGAATGGAGAAATATCTGTGTTTAGAGCCAGACTAGAATCACGTCTGCCCGCAGACAATAGATCGGGTATCATTTTTTTATTTTTTTTTATGTATGTTTGACAAAGGCCATACACTTCACTGGAGGCGAAGATCCGCAGACGAAGGCCAGAGCATACAGCTAATTGCTGCCGATCCTACTATTAAAAAAGAAAAAGGAATGTATTGTATACACAGAACATCGAACATGCCTTCCAACTTTTACCAATAGATCAGTGGGACCTGCATGCAGCTGGCCCTGGAAAGGGGCGGGGCTACGTGCAACGGGGGCGGGACCGGGCATCGAGGCCCCGGGTTTTCCATCCTCTTTGCCAGCGTACCCAGCCCCGTCTCTCCTTGCTGCGCACGGCACCTATCCAGCAATCACCGGCTGCTCCACAAAGCAGAGCAGCCATGATCACCTCCCCTCAAGGGACATCAGGGCAGGCTCCAAATAGCGGGACCATACCACTGTAATCAGGACAGTTGGGAGGAATGCTATAAATACATTATCATGTAGCGCCTATTATTCCTGTTGTCCGACTCTACCTGTATGACTACATGTGAAGGAAAACACAGAGGCTGCTTCTTTTGCCCAACGTTTGGGAATTTATGATATTTTAGTTTTCGGAACTTGTCTCCTGTCCTACATAACAGTTTATAGACGCTGTGACCAGGGGTGAGGGTCATTAAGTCGACAGTAATTAGATCTTTTGGTCGGCAGTGAAAAGGTCTACATATGAAAAAGATCGACCTGGTTTAAATTGACGCTGAAAACGGTCGACACAATCCAAAAGGCTGCATGAAAAAGGTCAACACAGGAATAGGTCGACATGAGTTATTAAAGAAAATTGTGTATGTGAAAATCTGCTGACACGGGCACTGTATAAGTGTACAGCGACACGGACACACAGCTCCAATTTCTATTCACTTTTTTCTTAATGCACTTTTTTAATTTTAACCTATTTTGCTGTTTTGTGCCAATGAATAAACTGTATATTTAGAACAATTGGTCTGTACACAGACTCCGTCCTGCCCCCACTTAAAGTTATTCCTCCTGGTTATATATGGTGGCTAATTATTAATATTATGTTGTTTGAGCAGAAAATATTGTGGTATCAGTGGATGAGTCAAAAACTCAGGCTGCTCCCGGATCCGAAGGCGCTATACCCCACGCCCCTGAAACAGCAGACACTGGAGGAGGATTCGAACCCGTGGTGGCTCAGCCTGAGTGGCTGTCCCAGACGCTGAACTAACGGTACACGCCACTGTACCAGCCACTCATACACGGACTGTTCGTGTATCTCGTAGCTACAATGCAGTGACGTCATTCACGCTGTGCCGCACCATCGCCACCTATTGGCAGCTGCTGGAACTACACCTGGCACATAATGCATCGTCATCACTGCTGCTCCCCCTACATGAGCACTCTGCCGGCTGTTCTGATGGAGGCAGTCACTGACTGGGACGCCATGCCCCTGCGTAGAAGAAGCGGCTGGTAAGTGCACATGTGCAGAACACCCCCTGAACACCAACCTGTGGGTGAGGACTGGAGCTCAGTCTGTATGACGGCAACAAATGAGGAGCTGCCGGGCCGCGAGCACCGATTGGCTCGCAAGTCATTTGAAATAGCCGCACCACGGATGTTCTGAGACATCCGGGTTTCCCACCGCTCTGCCCTGCTGTCTCCTTTCCCACACAGTGCACACCTCTGGCACTGGGCATGTTACCCCTGGCACTGAGAATGTAATGCCTGGCAATGAGCATGTATGTAAGCGGCACTTATGTGGCATAATAAAAAATGGGCATTACCATGTTTGGCATATTGTCAAATGGGCATTACCGTGTTTGGCATATAGTATAATGGACATTACGGTGTGTGGCATAATGTGTAATTTGCATTACTGTGTGCATTTCTGTGTCCCTGACCCATAAAGCCATGCCCTAAAATTTTTGGCACAAAATGTTCAGTTTTTATTAGGTGTTGGGTTGTTTTGCACTGTGGGGCATCATTTGAATCAGGGGTGGTATTATGTGGCCACATTATTCTTTTCCTGACAGTGTGGCTGTGACATAATTGGGGGGGGGGGGGGGGAAGAGTCAGGGAAGCAAATTTCTCCACTTTAGGCACTGCTGCGCACTAATGTATAGTGATAATAGTTATTAATGTAAATACTGCTGGAGCAGACCAGCAATGTATATGAGACCACTGCCACTGGCCATCAATGTATATTTTTATGGCGTTAATGTATACACTGCCGGCGCAGGTCAACAATGTATATGTTACCACCGCCACTGCCCCCCAATGTATATTTTGTTGTGGCGGTAATGTATACATTGCTGGGGAAGGTGAATGGATTTCTCCCTACGTGCACGGTGGCAAATTAAATGGTAGTTGTGCACATGGGCGGGATTTTGCCCAGTCGGAGCAGAGTCAGGTAGCGTTTACCTGTTTGCTGGGCTCCGAATATACACAGCCCAGCGATCAGTTCTGAATCAGGCCCCTAGAACAGAAATGCACTGAATAAAATGGCCCCTGCTCCCACCCTTGGAATACAAACCCTGCCCATTATGTAAATAGCCTTTTATATGAAAGATTTTCAGCAAAGTCTTTCACCTCCTGAAAATCTCTTGCTCTTTGGGGAAAATAGCTCAGTGTGTACGCACTACTTTGGTGACAAATATATCTTTCAGAGATTTTGGCAAAGTCTTTTGAAATGAAAATCTTCAAGTGTGTATGGGCCTTAACACTTGGCTCAAACAAAACGTCTACACAAGTACCTACCTCGGGAGGTTTGGAGCAGATGCCGACGTCACCACAGCAGATGGGGAGGAAGGTGTTGAGGGCTGCGGAGATTCTGGGGCTCTTGGAACCCTTCCCATTCGGTACCAGATGCCCATACTGTTCAGCTCCCTATCCAGGAGACATACACAAACACATGAGTATATAACTATATTAGTAAGGCTGACTAATGTGGTAGCTCAACATCCTAACAAAAGAAAAATGGGATATTTATGCCCTGAGGTAACGTACTCATGGGCCTAATATGTTCCTCTGTAATGCAACCAAGCACATAATGGACACATTAAATACAGGGATTGATCTGTATTGGATATACATCTTGATTACCAATGGCATTTCACCATAAAGGAAAGAGTCAAATCACTGAATGTTTTATGAACATCGCTTGGCTATGTCTGGTATATCAGCCACAGAAAGATTAGGAATAAACATTGTTCTATAATAATGATGCACGTTCCCCATTTCCAGCTACCCAATGTGTACCCAGCATAATATCACAAGTGTTCCTTCTAAGCTTCTGTTACAGGGTGCTGCACCCTGCCCGTTTTTAAAACCTCAAAATGCTCCCTGCCCTTTTTGTGTGTGGCACTCTGCGCCCTTGCGCTGCCCCCCACCTCGTTGACGTGCCGCTGAGAACTTTCGGTTTGTGCCATCATGTGTAATGGGTATTACGGTGTGTGGTATAATGTGTAATGGCCATTGTGGTGCATGGTATAATGTGTAATGGGTATTACATTGTGTGGTATAATGTATAAGAGGCATTACAGTATATGCCATAAGGTGTAAGAGGCATTATGGTGTGTGGTGTAATGTGTAAGAGTCATTACAGTGTGTGCCATAATGTGTGATGTCATTAGGTCATAATATGTAATGGACATAGCTCAGTATGACAATGTGTAATGGGTATTAGGGTGTGTGGTATAATGTATAAGAGGTATTACAGTGTATGCCATAATGTGTAGCTGTCATTATGACAGAAAATGGAATGGACATAGCACAGCATGACAATGTGTAATGGGTATTACGGTGTGTGGTATAATGTGTGATGGGCATTATGGTGTGTGGTATAATGTGTAATGGGTATTTTGTTGTGTGATATAACGTGTAGTTGTCATTATTACAGAATATGTAATGGACATAGATCAGTATGACAATGTGTAATGGGTAGTAGGGTGTGTGGCATAATGTGTAATGGGCATTTTGGTATTTTGTTTTAATGTGTAATGGGTATTACGGTGTGTGGTATAATGTGTAATGGGCATTATGGTGTGTGGTATAATGTGTAATGGGCATTATGGTGTGTGCGGTATAATGTGTAATGGGTATTATGGTGTGTGGTATAATGTGTTTTCATTGCGACAGAATATGTAATGGCCATAGCAGAATATGACAATGTGTAATGGGAATCATTCTTATAATTTTTGCTGTTTCTGATGTAAATTTCTAGTATAAAATGTGCTCTTTCGATTGAAAAAGTGCTCTGCCTGATGGTCAGCGCCCTGCCCTAAAAAAATCAGAGTGTGAACACTAGTGGGGTATTGCCAGTAGCCACTTTACGGGATATGGTCGTATTGTCGACACCACTTAGGTCGACAGTCATTAGGTCGACACCGTTGGGTCGACAGGTGGCAGGTGGGGTATGGCCAGCAGTCACAGTAACATATACACAGAGGGGTATAGCCAGCAGTTACAGCATCGTATACACAGTAGGGTTAAAGCCAGCAGTCACAGTAACGTATACACAGAGGGGTATGGCCAGCAGTTACAGTATCGCATACACAGTGGGGTTAAAGCCAGCAGTCACAGTAATGTATACACAATGGGGTTACGAGCAGCAGTCACAGTAATGTATACACAGTGGGGTATGGCCAGCAGTCACAGTAATGTATACACAGTGGAGTATGGCCAGTAGTCACAGTATGCACAGGAGTCCAGTAGAAAAAAAAAAAACAATTACAGCAGAGTGCGCAGCGGAGCATGCAAAGCGCAGGCTTCCATCCAATATAATGGCGCAGAGCCGCAGTCGCACCGAATTCTGTGGGATGCAATTCTCTGGAGAACCCAAGGCCGGGAAGATGGCACTGAGCCTCGTTGGGGGATGTGAGTGTGGCGGAAACGCCCATTGTTCGGAGCATCTCTTTTATTTGATATGTTTGTTTGGCCCCATCACACACAATGGTGGCCCCCACCGTAATGCCCATCACACATGATGGCCCACACTGTAATGTCCATCACACATGGTGGCCCACACTGTAATGTCCATCACACATGGTGGCCCCCACCGTAATGCCCATCACACATGATGGCCCACACTGTAATGTCCATCACACATGGTGGCCCCCACTGTAATGCCCATCACACATGATGGCCCACACCGTAATGCCCATCACACATGATGGCCCACACCGTAATGCCCATCACACATGATGGCCCACACCGTAATGCCCATCACACATGATGGCCCACACTGTAATGCCCATCACACATGATGGCCCCCACTGTAATGCCCATCACATATGATGGCCCACACTGTAATATCCATCACACATGATGGCCCACACTGTAATATCCATCACACATGATGGCCCACACTGTAATGCCCATCACACATGATGGCCCCCACCGTAATGCCTATCGCACATGATGGCCCACACTGTAATGCCCATCACACATGATGGTTGTCCACACCGTAATGCCTATCGCACATGATGTCCCACACTGTAATGCCTATCACACATGATAGCCCACACTGTAATGCCCATCACACATGATGACCCACACTGTAATGCCCATCGCACATGATGGCCCCCACTGTAATGCCCATCGCACATGATGACCCACACTGTAATGCCTATCACACATGATGGCAGCCACTGTAATGCCCATCGCACATGATGACCCACACTGTAATGCCCATCGCACATGATAGTGGCCCACACTGTAATGACCATCGCACATGATGACGGTCCACTCTGTAATGCCCATCACACACGATGACCCACACTGTAATGCCCATCACACACGATGACCCACACTGTAATATCCATCACACATGATGGCCCACACTGTAATGCCCATCACACATGATGGCCCCCACCGTAATGCCTATCGCACATGATGGCCCACACTGTAATGCCCATCACACATGATGGTTGTCCACACCGTAATGCCTATCGCACATGATGTCCCACACTGTAATGCCTATCACACATGATAGCCCACACTGTAATGCCCATCACACATGATGACCCACACTGTAATGCCCATCGCACATGATGGCCCCCACTGTAATGCCCATCGCACATGATGACCCACACTGTAATGCCTATCACACATGATGGCACCCACTGTAATGCCCATCGCACATGATGACCCACACTGTAATGGCCAACGCACATGATAGTGGCCCACACTGTAATGCCCATCGCACATGATGACGGTCCACACTGTAATGCTCATCACACACGATGACCCACACTGTAATGCCCATCACACACGATGACCCACACTGTAATGCCCATCACACACGATGACCCACACTGTAATGCCCATCACACATGATGACCCACACTGTAATGCCCATCGCACATGATGGCCCCCACTGTAATGCCCATCGCACATGATGACCCACACTGTAATGCCTATCACACATGATGGCACCCACTGTAATGCCCATCGCACATGATGACCCACACTGTAATGCCCATCGCACATGATAGTGGCCCACACTGTAATACCCATCGCACATGATGACGGTCCACACTGTAATGCCCATCACACATGATGACGGTCCACACTGTAATGCCCATCACACACGATGACCCACACTGTAATGCCCATCACACACGATGACCCACACTGTAATGCCCATCACACACGATGACCCACACTGTAATGCCCATCACACACGATGACCCACACTGTAATGCCCATCACACACGATGACCCACACTGTAATACCCATCGCACACCTTAACAGCGACTACATATGATGGCACATAAGAGCCTCTTACCTACATGCTCATTGCCAGGGGTTTCTTACTCAATGCCAAAGGTTTTATGCTTAGTTGCCAAGAAGGTTTCATGCTCGTTGCCCAGGAGGTATTATATCCTTGTTACCCAGAATGGGAAAAGCAACCCCAGCAAGCCCTCCTGTCTGTGGAGGGAGGGCTTAGCCGGCAGGAAGAGCTGACAGCCACTGCTAGCAGAGAGCAGCTTAGCGTTGTGGCGGGGGGGGGGGGGGGGGATTTGTCACTTTAAAGAGCTGCCATGCCGCTCACTTCTCAGGACTTCAGCAGTGGTAACAGCATGGGGGACGGTGGCGGGCTACATCTGTAACAACAGACACACAGCTTTCAGCAGAGAGCTCATCAGCGTTTCAGTGCATGCAGGGGGGGCGGATGAGAAAGTTTGCAACGGGGTGTCAGCGCACCAGGGGGGCAGCGGAAGGGCGCAAAGTCCCAGACACAAAAAGGGCAGGAACACTAATTTCTGTGTCCTACGGATGACAGAAGGAGGGTGATATGGTCAGATGTATCTGCCTTCACCGTGGTTCGCAACAAGAGGACTAGCGCAGATTTTGACCCAACTTGAATAACTCTGCAGCTCTTAAGGCCCCCATCTGCTAGGGTGGGGAATCGCCTGTGGTACCCCGCCAACTCACCTGGCAGCTGCTACGTTCAGTTCACAAATATTTCTACCCATGCATGTTGCCCCTTCTTTATATAAACACCTCTTTCTACACTTTTATGAAAACTCTTCACTACTGTATAACTGCAGCTCACCGTTACCAATTCTAAACAGTCTCTTGTTACAGTACATCTTCAGTTGTGACACCTGTCAGTATCACACTGACCCCAGGGGTTAATAAACTGCTTTCTGTTCTACCCTGATACTAGTAAATCCCCTAAACTCCAATACTGCTCTAAAACAAACAGTCATATTTATTGTGGGTTTTATTACTGTTTTAATTCAGCTCATCCTGGAAAAGGATTTGTGGCATTGAGAAAACCTCTGCGAGTATTTATAACAGTGTCTTGAGAATAAAACATTAATCTGGTCATGTAATTATAATTATGGTCAAAATAATAGGCAAAATCAGTGCTGGTGGCTGCCAATCGTAAAATATGTGATAACAGAAGTGAATCACTTGCCTCACCACATAATTACTTTTAAGTACGATATAAACAATCAACTAAATATATATTTTTTTGGCATTTTTCAATAAAGAAACTTTTAGCCTAGTGCTGCTGTGAAAAAAATACCGGGTTATTACCTGGTAACGGGTTTTCCTCTACTCCGCCATGGCAGCCATCATGTATGGGTTTCTCCCTGCTGGGTAGTGCTTTTGGAAAGGAAAAAAAGACCTCTGGATCCTATAAGAAGACTCCTCCTCCATACACCAGTGTCTTTATATTTCTTCAGCTTTAAAACAAACGAACATCATTATTCCACGTAACATACCGTATTAAGGGAGGGAAATACCGCTGCCATGGCGGAGTAGAGGAAAACCCGTTACCAGGTAATAACCCGGTATTTCCTCTACCTCCGCCATGGCAGCCATCATGTATGGGTCATGCCCAAGCAGTACCGTATTTCATAGGGTGGGTCATACTCACATATAACACAAGATCAGGCCACCGGCCACGTAATTCATAACTCAAAAAAGAACGTTTACTTCACGTCTTCGTTTACCGCCGCGCTCAGGACCTTCCTCCCGAACTTGGCATCTGCAGAGGACCAGACGTCCACTCTATAATGTTTTGTAAATGTGTGGGCTGAGGACCACCCTGCAGCCTTGCAAATCTCTGTTAGTGAGGCAGATTCTTTCTCTGCCCACGATGACGCCATTGATCGCGTTGAGTGGGCTTTAAACCCTTCAGGCGGCTCCTGCTGCCTTATGACATACGCTTGTCGAACACAGCTTTTAATCCATCTTGATAGAGTTTGCTTAGAGGCTCTTTGCCCCTTCCTTCCTCCTTCTGATAATATAAACAAATTGTCTACTTTACGAAATTCAGCCGTCCTTTGTTTATAAATGGAAAGGGCTCTGACCAAGTTCAGGCAATGCAATCTGCTTTCTTTACTATTTGTAGGATTTGTACAAAACGTAGGTAATATGATCTCCTGATTGATATGGAATTCTGACGCCACCTTCGGTACAAACATTGGATTTGTCCTCAAGACTACTTTATCTGTATACATCTTAAAGTACGGCTCCTTTATCCACAGTGCTTGGAGTTCCGATACTCTACGCGCTGAGGTCATGGCCACTAAAAACAACACTTTCCATGACAAAAATTTCAAGGCCACCCCTTGTAGTGGCTCAAACGGTGATTCTGTCAGAACTCCTAGTACCAGGTTCAAGTCCCATGATGGTATCGGACTTCTCACCCTTGGTTTAATTCTTTTCACTGCCTGCATGAACCTTTGTACATATCTGTTCTTGGCTATGTCCCAATCCAAGATGCATGATATAGCCGAGATTTGCACCTTCAAAGTACTTGGGGAGAGGTTCATTCGAAGACCTTCTTGTAGAAAGGAAAGTACGGTGACCACACTACGAGGATTCTTACTGTTCTCCTTCGACCAAAAAGCATACTTTTTCCACACTAATATATCTTCATGGTTACCGGCTTTCTTGCCTTAAGCAACGTATCCACTACTCCTTCACTGAACCCCTTTGCTTTCAGGCTTCCGATCTCAGCAACCAGGCCGTCAGTTTCCACGACTCCGGCTGTTCTTTGAACACTTCTCCTTGTACTAGCAGATCCTTGGTCGAAGGTAGCCTCCACGGATCTTCCACTGCCAACTTCTGTACCGTATTGAACCATGCTCTGCGAGGCCAATAAGGAAGAATCGTTACTACTTCGATCTCTTCCCTCTGTAGTTTCCTCAATAGCCTCTGAATCATCGGTATTGGGGGAAAAACATAAGCTCTCTCCATGTTCCAAGGCACTGACAGTGCGTTTACTTGTTCCGCCAGTGGTTCCCAGAACCTGGAAAAAAACCTGGGTACTTTTCTGTTTGCTGCCGTCGCCATAAGGTCTACTTGTGGACGTCCCCATCTTTCCACCAGGTTTTCGAATACCCTCTGGTTGAGGCCCCATTCTCCTGGCAGGCATTCTTTTCTGCTTAATTGGTCGGCCACCACATTTTCTTTCCCTGCCAGGTATACTGCCGTGATGCTCAGAACCCGACCTTCCGCCCATTCTAACAGTTTGGCGGCCACCTCCATCAATGCTCTGCTCCGTGTCCCCCCTTGCCGATTTACATAGGCCACTACTGCCTGATTGTCGGACCTCACGATCACTTCTCTTCCTTGCAGTTGACTCTGAAACCACCTGCAGGCTCTGACCACTGCCTCCATTTCCCTCAGGTTGGAGTGAGCCTCCCTCCAATCTTGCTGCCATTTTCCTTGAGCCACTTGATGATTGAAGGTTGCTCCCCAGCCTGTTTCGCTGGCGTCTGTGGTTAGTGTAACCTGCTGCTTCCTACCAAAGTATCTTCCTGCCACCAATCTGTCTTCTACTGCCCACCAGTCCAAGTCTTGTCTGGCCTTTGTGGACATGACTATCCTTTGGGACAAATCTTTTGAGTTTTTGTTCCATTGAAGAAGAAAACAGCTTTGGAGTTTCCTTGTATGGAACCTTGCCCACGGAACCACCTCTATGGCTGCTGCCATTAGGCCTAGCACTTCCATGCAGCCTCGTGAGGACACAACACGTTTTCTTTGTAAACTTTTCACTTGCTGCACTAGTTTTCTTCTTCTGCTTTCTGTCAAGGAAATATTTAGTTCTTTTGTATTGATCACTACCCCTAGGTATGTCAGTTCTTGAGCAGGAATCAATTGGCTCTTTTTGTAATTTATTAACCAACCGTGTTCCAGCAGACATTGTACCACTCTGTCTGTGTGCTCTTGCGCCTTCTCCTCGGAGTCTGCGACTATTAAAATGTCGTCGAGGTAAGGGAATAACCTTATCCCACTCTGTCTTAGTGCTGCTATCAGCACAACCAGAACCTTGGAGAATGTCCTCGGGGATGTAGCCAGACCGAATGGCAGGGCGTTGAATTGATAGCTTGTGTCCATTAGCCTGAACCTCAGATATTTTCGATGGCTTATGCAGATTGGAACATGCAAATAGGCGTCTCTGAGATCTATCGATGTCATGAAGTCTTTTTGACTTAAGTCTAGTATCACAGATTTGATACTCTCCATTTTGAAAGGTTTGACCTCTACGAACTGATTGAGTCGTCTCAGATCTAGTATGGTCCGAAATCCCCCTGTCGTTTTCCTTACTAAAAAGAAACGGGAGAAGCATCCCCGAAATTCCTGATCCTCTGGAACAATGCTGACTACTTCTTGTTCCAGCATTTCTTGTAAACTTGCAAATAAGGCTTTTCTCTCCTCCCTGTCTTTGGGAATCGGAGACTGAACGAAAAAATCTCCGGGAACTTTGTTGAATTCCACTTTGTACCCGGAGGATACTACCTCTTGGACCCACTTGTCTCCAGTGGTCCCGGACCAGATGCTTGTAAATTTTAGTAGTCTGGCCCCTACTTTTTGTGACCCGACGTCACTGTGCCTCCTTTTTGGAGGAGAATTTATTCTCCCTATTTCTTTGGGCACGAAAATTGCCCCTTGCGATCCAGGATCCCCTTCTGTAGGGCCTTCCTGGTCTATATGCCCGCGACTCTCTATAGCATGGGTCCTCAAGCTGCGGCCCTCCAGATGTTGTGAAACTACAAATCCCAGCATGCCTTGCCACAGTTTTGCTGTAAGGGAGTGTTAAACTGTGGCAAGGCATGCTGGGATTTGTAGTTTCACAACATCTGGAGGGTCGCAGTTTGAGGACCCATGCTCTATAGTCTTGGGGCTGAAATCTTCCGAACTTGGCTGGAGGCGCCCTTCTGCCTCCCTTATCCTGAGGGAGCCAGACAGACTTCCCCCCTGAAATTTTAGCCACGAGTTCGTCCAACTGTTTACCAAACAAATAGTCCCCTTGGAACGGCATGGACAGGAGTTTATTCTTGGACTGTATGTCCGCTGCCCATGGTTTTAACCAGAGGGCCCTCCTTGTTGCGGCTGTTGCGGCCCCTGCTCTGGCTGCCAGCCTCACCGCATCCATAGATGCTTCGCAAACAAACTCCACTGCCAGTTGTACATCTTGTACGATTTTTAACAACTCCGAACTTGCGAGGTCATCCAGAATATCCCCTTCTAATTGCTGACACCAGCCTCTTATTATTCTGGAAGTTACTGCCATTGCCGACGCTGCTTTTAGGGAAGCCCCTGAAATTAAATGCTGCTTCCTTAGGCCCAACTCGATCTTCCGATCCATTGGATCTTTAAAGGCGTTGGCCTCTTCTAGTGGCAATGTCGTTTTCTTCGACAACCTTGCCACCGCAGCATCTATTTTAGGTGCTTCTTCCCATGAGAGCACTTGCGCCTTGTCAAAGGGATACATCCTATTAACCTTTCCTGGAATAGCCACTCACTTGTCTGGCTGCTTCCATTCTTCGGTTATTATGTCCTTTAGAGTTTGCGATAAAGGAAACGTTTTACTTTTCTGTTTCCTATCCTTGAAAAGCATTTCTTGCAAGCTTATATCCTCTTGCTTGTCTTCAATATTTAATGCTTTATAAATACGGACCAGTAGGTTATCAACCATGTCGGCATTAAAGTCCGCGTCCGACCTATCCTGATCTGGATCATCCTCATCTCCGTCATCTAAGTCACCACCAAGCATATTAGCACTGGTCGACTGACCCGCTGTATCATTCATATCTTCACTTAGCACATAACTTTTCCGTTTAATGGGCGTTTTACCCGGATCCTCCTTAGGCGCAAACGTGTCTGCCAAAGCCGTTTTCAACATTTGCACCAGGCTCGCCATTTGAGCCGGAGGAAATAACTGAGACGCCTTACAGCCTTCACAGACAGTCCCCACGTGTTTATCTGGCAGAGTCTTGTCACATGTTGCACACTTGCTCAGTGCAGATTTCTTCTGCTTGCTTTTACCCTTATCCTTGCTAGACTCAGACCTAAAATGACACCACCAACCAGTCACTATGAATACTTTTAACCAACACCACGTGGACACCCTTACACCAGCACGCTGCTCACCCAGTTTTTACGCCAGACTGCCTGTCTTCCTCCATAATTGGTAGTGCGCCTTCTAAAAACATAGCCACGTCTAAGTACCAGCACGTAACTTCATACAAGAACAGTAAGCCAGATACAACTCACCACAAGCCTGTACGTGTACCCAGTCCCGCGTGCCTCACAAGTCCAGGCAACCAAGACGCTAGCGTATACCAGCTGAATCCCGGTCCCGATCACACACCTAGCCTCAGATCAGCGTGGCACTGAACACACGCCGGCTCCGCCAATGAACGCGTTACCGGAAGTCGCGTCCGAATGACGCGTCTTATCCTCCTGAGGTATACGTCACGCGCACTACCCGGCGTCCGCCCTTAGCACAGAGCTGGGGCAGGGGAACGCGTGTAAGTTGTTTGGCAAGTGCTGCTCCCCTGGACGCCGCCGCACAGCTACCCCATGGGGCCCGCATTCGGCATAATGAGAGCTTATGGTCTCCTTCTCTCCTGCATGAAGCCACAGCAGCTGCAGGGAGCGACAGTCTGCAGCGTGAGGTGAGCTGGTGTCCACACACATGCACTACCCGGAAAGGAAAAAAAGACACTGGTGTATGGAGGAGGAGTCTTCTTATAGGATCCAGAGGTCTTTTTTTCCTTTCCAAAAGCACTACCCAGCAGGGAGAAACCCATACATGATGGCTGCCATGGCGGAGGTAGAGGAAATTCTGATACTCTCTCTAGGTCTGTGGGTCCCAACCTCGGTCCTCAGGACCCCCCAACAGTCTGCGTTTTCCAGGTCACCCGGCAGGTGCACTCATTATTCACTGACACATTTTAAAAGATCCTGCATGGAGGCCTGGAAAATGTACACTGTTGGGGAGCCCTGATGACCGAGGTTGAGAACCACTGCTCTTGGGTGTTGGGATTTAAAAAAAGTTTGGGAACCACTGTCCTACGCCATACTAGAAAGATGTACCGAAAAAGTTACTTGCAGCCAATCAAGCAGGTCTGAATCACCCTCTACATTTAGTTTTATGTACTGTTGCTGGAAGTCTGCATACTTTTATTCAGGTTGGATTGAGAGAAAGGAGCAGGTCAGCTACTAAAGGGGTACTGCATCGCTAACCCCAAGCTAAACGCCGCAAGTCTGAGCGAGGGTGACGTCACCGGAAGCCGCCCGCCGCCCGCCGCACACGGAAGCCACAGCACGGAGAAACACTGCTGCCTTCCCCTGTCTATCAGGTCAGATGCAAGGGTTAGACTAGTTTAGTTAGCGTGACGCTCTGGACTGCTTCCTCTCACTAAAACATTCACTCAAGAGAGTGTAAACATCAGCGCTTAATTGCCATTTTATTTCATTTATAATTTTTATTTTTATTTTATTTTTTTAAAAAATTCGTTTTATTTTTATTTTTTATTTTTATTTTTATTATTATTATTTTTATTTTCATTATTTAATTTCATTTACTTTCTATAACTTCTATTATCCTTATCTTTTTGCTGATTCTTATTGCTCTCCCCCACCCCTATCTCCTAACTCCCACATCTACCATTGTTTCCCTTCCCTTTTCCTCCCCACAAGCGCCTAGTAAACTCTTGCTTCACAGCAAAACACTTTTCTATCTATATGATGCTTTGAAATAAAAATCATTCTTTAAAAAAAAAAAAACCTTTCAAAAATTCTATAGACCTAATGTTCTATAGAAATATCTCACAAGAAGCATTTAGGCATAGACACGCCCATAGGTTTATTTATTTATTAACAGTTTCTTATATAGCGCACACATATTTCACAGCGCTTTACAGAGAATACTTGAACATTCACATCAGTCCCTGCCCCAGTGGAGCTTACAATCTAATCCCTACCACACACACACACATTCCAGGGTTAATTTTGTTGGAAGCCAATTAACCTACCAGTATATTTTTGCATTGTGGGAGGAAACTGGAGTACCAGGAGGAAACCCACGCAAGTATGGGGAGAATATACAAACTCCACACAGTTAGAGCCATGGTGGGAATCGAACCCATTACCTCAGTGCTGTGAGGCAGTAATGCTAACCATTACACCATCCGTACTGCTCCATGTGGAGTTAGACACGCCCTTTGGGCACTGTGTGACACGCCCCTTACAAAGGCGCTTGGCGCATCCTACTGTAATTTTCCTGACTGTAGTTTTCAATTGGAGGGAAGTATGTTGTAACCACAAAGAAAAGTGATCTACATCAGATTCATAGACTAGTTAATAGTACCCCTTTTATACCAAAAACGCCAGGTCGCATCCAGGTTTTTGATCCCTGCTTCAAGCCGGGTGTGACCCTGCGTCTGCACCCTTTTACACCACTGTCGCATCCCCCCTGCCGCTTGGAGATTATGTCATCTCCGATCGCCGCCGCCAGGACCCGGAATGCTGCGCTGGGGGCAAGCCCAGCACTAAGGTAATCTGCTGGGCTGCCCCCAGCCCCCGTCCACCCCTTGTCCGGGAGGTGAATGGATGCCGCTCACAGGCATCCATTCACCTCCTCTGCTACTGCTGTCTGCAGGGTATAGCAGACAGCAGTGCAGGCTGCCTGTGCCCCCCCCCCCCCCCCGTCCAACCTGCGGACACTGCACCGCGCCCCCCCGGGGTGGCCCTTTCGGACCGCACCCGACTCGGCTGAAATGATGCGGAGGGGTTACAATGCCTTTTGTTATATTTATTGTGGCACAAACACTCTGGGAAACTGTATATAGGAAAGTAGTGTATGGTGGCGGATGCTGGGAGTAGTAGTATAAGAACTGATAGTGTTAGCAATATGGTCGTATCGTTCATTAGACCCCACCTACTGTATGTGACTGCCAAAACTGGCTTACGCTCTAGAGCAGGCATGTACAACCTGCGGCCTTCTAGCTCCTGTGAAACTACACATCCCAGCATGCCTTGCCATAGTTTTAGCACTCGCTAATAGCAAAACTATGGCAAGGCATGATGGGACTTGTAGTTTCGCAACAGCCGGAGGGCCGCAGGTTGGACATGACTGCCCTAGAACAGTGGTTCCCAACCCTGGTCCTCAAGTACCCCCAACAGTGCACATTTTCCAGGTCTCCACACAGAATCACAAGTGATATAATTAGCTCCACCTGTGGATCTTTTAAAATGTGTCTGAATAATGAGTGCACCTGCTGGGTGACCTGGAAAACGTGCACTGTTGGGGGGACTTGAGGACCACGGTTGGGAACCACTGCCCTAGAATGTCATGTGCATGATCTAGGGATCCATCGTCTTGGACAGAGATAAAAGAAGAAGATTAAGAAGCATTTAGAGCAGTTTCTGTTGTTTTACAGCTGCGCTAGCATAATGCCGGGAGATGATTGCTTGGTTCTTTGTCAATATCCTCTCTGGGAGAAGCAACCGCAGGCCGCTTTCAGGGGGTGTGGCGGAACAGACTCAACATTAGACCCCGCCCCCAGCCAACTTATACTGTAATTTGGCTTCTAATTGTGGTTTTACCTAACATTTACTGACTACCGGTACTCTGACAAGGGAGCGAGCGCAAAGAAGCCCCGTGCAGGTTCGGTGGCTCATCGGGCATTTAGCAGTCGGGATTCCAATGTCGGTATAGTGACTGTCGGGGGGCATCCGGCTCTTGTTATCATCTTTGTGCTTAATTCAATCTTATCCTCATGTATGTAACCCGAGAATGGGAGGTTTATCAGCTGCATCATTATTTCTCTTTCCTCCACTAGGTGACACTGGAGAGTTACAGTGGGGAATAGAAGGGCGACCACAGGGAGCTTGGGCACTTTAGAATAAATTAACAGTGACTAACTCCTCCCCTTCTACTTCCTCTCCTAGGCAGTCTTAGCATGTGCCCTGCGGGAGCTGGGCGCATTGTTAGCTCACTCTTGGGCTTTTCTAATTTTTTCTTTATTTTTCCGGATTTTTAAGATCTACACAAGCAGATAGTCCCTGTCCCTATCTGCCTGCGAGGAGGGCGCTGTTGAGGGACCGGTTGCAGCTGCTTGCAGCTTGCCTCCGGAACCTGGCTGACAGAACCACCGTTCCGGGGTCCCCGTCGCCGCTGCATGCAGCGCGCCTCGCGGACCGCAAGCCTCGGCGCGTACAGCAGCTACAGGGGTAAGTATGCCCCTGGGTCCCTGTTAGCAGGGAACCAGGTGGGATTGCTCTAAAAGCGCATCTCAGTACTTTGAGAGTACAGCGCGGCTCAGTTCTGTGAGAGTACTGTAACCTTATGCTCATTGAGAATTGAGAATGTAACCTTATATTCAAGAATGTAACCTTATGCTCATGGTTACATAGAGATAGAGATAAAGTGTTGTATGATTTTGTTGTATGATTTTGTTGGCCATGTAATGTAATATGTAACGTGCTTATGGGCGAGATGATAGACGTTGGAGCTAGTTGCATAGTGTATTAATGCACGAGTCAGGGATGATGCTGATACTGGCTGAGAGGATGCCGTTAAGGTCGCACGGGAAAATACTGGACGGGAGCAGTGGGTATAAGAAGGGAGAGACACAGCGGAGAGGGGTTGGTGGATCGACACACCTCACCGGTATTGGAGCAGCGACAGCGGAGTAGCGGAGACAGCGGAGTGACAAGTGGTCAGACAGCAGCGGCGGCACGAAGAGAGTGACCTGCAGCAGCGGTGATAGCAGGAGTGACAAGAGGCAACGCAGCGGCGGCACGGAGAGAGTGACCTGCAGCAGCGGCAGCGGCGATAGCAGCCAGGTCTCTAGCGGAACTTCCCTATAGGCGAGG
Source organism: Crinia signifera (assembly GCF_055691185.1). Lineage (NCBI taxonomy): Eukaryota > Metazoa > Chordata > Amphibia > Anura > Myobatrachidae > Crinia > Crinia signifera. Next base: position 18,360 of record NW_028142082.1, on the reverse strand, counting down.
GACTGGGAGCCGCTTAGACCTGAGGCTGGTAGCTTACCCTCCCATCGTGGGGGAAGCGGAGTCCAGCTTCGCCGCCACCTCACGAGCCCCAGAGCCAGATAAAGACCCGACAGCGCACCTGTAAGCTAGAAGCCAGAGTGTGGTTCCTGAGCCCAAGCCGCCGGAGGAAAGTAACTCAGACGCTGCTCTGCCACTGTGACTGCTACTAGCGGACAGGAGTGTACCAATCACGAGGCAGCATTGAGAAACCCTGCTGGATAGCATAGCTAACATAGCTAACTGTTAACCCCTCACAGCCCGGATAGAGACAGCCCGGATAGAGACTGGACAACTAACCGGTGAGAGCTAATGTAGCGCATAACTTTACATCCTACTATTTTATACGCCCACACGGATAGACTCCTATACACCATTTACTGTAGAGGCGATCACTCTGGGACTATCCAAGCTATCTACTTTGACAATTTAACTGGATCAGAGTAATCGCTCACTATAAATACTGGACACGGGCCCCAACGCGCGCCAACATATGAGCTCACACTTAAGACTGTGTATCAGAATGATATATGTATCAGAGTATTATATATCTGGCCAGATATAAGGTAGAGAATAAGATATTAGCTTACATGAATAAGGCTATGTTATGGGGAATTGGGTATTATAGTTATAATGACTAGGAAGGGAAGAGGACTTTAGGTGTTTGCAATAGGAAGGTGAATAGTTAGGGTATAATTAGAGTGTAAGAAGGTGATTGTATTGTATATGAAACTAATGTTATCAGAATCCTTGAAATGCTATTAATGTGTCTGTAGAATATATGATGTTGTGTATAGGAACTATAGAATATGTGTATATGAATTTAAATGATTAAACCTTGTTAGCATACTTACTTTCACGCTGCACCCGTATCCGTGGAGTCTAAGTCATATAGAGCTGTAAAAGAAGAGAGAGGTAGGGTGGTCAGTCTGATTACTAAAATAAGTTAACAGTGATTTCCTAAGCTACACTATAAACAAGTTTAGGTGGAGGCACTTCGCTACTAGTATATAATTACCCATTACTGAGGGTTACAAGTGGAGGCACTGCTGAGATGGAGCATAGGGGTATTTTGTCAGAAAAGGATATATATGAATGGTGCATCAGGAAGGGGAGGAGCGTGAAGAGGTGTTTAGCTGTAGGGGGAAACTTCACAGAATTGAGGAGCGTGAAGAGGTGTTTAGCTGTAGGGGGAAACTTCACAGAATTCCCGGATCGAGATGTCATCACGTGCATCAATAAGTTGTATGGGATAGTGCGACCTAAGATTATAGATAGATGGAGAGGAGACATGGGGAAGGTGGTCGCTTTCCTCATTGAGAATGAAAAAGACCTTGATAGCTGTTTGCTCCCGTCCATGGTGGTAGCTGATGAGGAGACGGGGAGACGATGGCAGGTCATATGGCCGATAAATGACGGAGAGACGGCAAGTTTCCCTGTATTTACAGAAGACAGTAATGATAAGGGAGATAGAGACGGTGATGCCGCTGAAGACGCTGAAGCTAGTACAAAGGGAGCTCAGTTCGAGACCATCATAGATAGAGTAGTTTCCCAGTTGGAGAGATGGCATTATGAGGGGAGTTATAGGAGACTGAGGTTATTCTCTGGTATAAGCCCTGTTCCTATTGGGGAAGAAATGTACGAGGCTTGGAAGGAGGCCGCAGTACAGCAGGCAGAAGAATGGCAGTGCCCCGATAAGATTAAACGGCAGAGAATAGTCGAAAGTCTAAGGGGACCAGCGATGGGGGTGGTACAAGCCGCTAGGAGAAGCAACCCACAAGCCACACTTGAGACATATTTAGAGGCTCTAGATTACGCATATGGAACACTAGAAGACGTGGGGGAACTACTGGCTAGGTTCCAACATACTTTTCAAGAAGTGGGGGAAAAACTCAGTACTTATGTAATACGGTTAGATAAGCTGTTATATAAGATAGTTGAAAAGAGTGGGATAGAGAGAGGAGACGTAGATAAGAGCAGAATAAGACAACTGCTTCGAGGGGCTCAGACAACTGACTTTGTAGCACAGAAATTAAGGTGTTCAGTATTGAGAGATACTCCACCCACGTTCAACGAATTGCTCAAAGAAATTAAACAGGAAGAAGTATTGATAGAAATGAGAGACAGGACGGTTAAGAAGGTGAAAGTGGTAAAGCCCATCATTGAGAAAGATGCATTTGAGGATAAAATATTGAAGTTGATAGAAGAACAAAACAAAAAGATAGAACAAGTATTGACTGTACAAAATAACCATGCTAAGCGGGACTCTGAATTGACCGTCCGAGGCATGGGGAGAGGTTATAGAGGTGTGAATAGGAGATGTTTTGAATGTGGCAGACTAGGGCATCGGGCATTTGAGTGTATCAATGGTCAGTTTAACAGGAACAGGAATAATCTCCCAACTCCCACAGACTACGATAATGGTGGCCAGGCCAACCCTGAATCTGATCAGGGAAACGAGTAGGGGAGAACTATGAGCCCCTCTCAGTTCCCCCCAGGAATGAAGTAGAGATAATGGGGAAAATTTGGTGGAATGGAAATGGTTCGATCCCGGAAGGACTTTTAGGACCCATACCATCGGTAACCGCAGAAATAAATGGAGTGAGATGTATGGTACTGTTGGATAGTGGATCGCAGGTATCCATTATATTTGAGCCATGGTACCAGAAGTACATACCCGAGGTTCCTATAAGACCCTTAAATGGATTAGTTATATGGGGACTAAGTGTAGAAAAATACCCATACTTAGGATATGTGGAGGTGGAGATAAGGCTGGGAGGAGACGGAGAGAGTGGTTTAACCCCTTCCTGACAGAGCTAGTTTTGGCGTTCCTGACAGAGCCATTTTTTTCAAATCTGACATCTCTCACTTAAGTGGGGATAACTTTTTTTTGCTTTTACTTATCCCAGTGATTTTGAGATTGTTTTTTCGTGACACATTGTACTTCAAATTAGTGGTAAATTTGGGTCGATACAGTCTGTGTTTTTTTGTGAAAAATACCAAAATGTCGTGAAAAAATGGAAAATTTAGCGATTTGCAAAATGTTAAATTTTCTGCTTGTGAGACAAATAATCATACCACTCAAAATAGTTAATAACTAACATAGACCATATGTCTACTTTATATTTCCATCATTATTTCAACTTCCTTTTAATTTTTTTGGACACTAGGAGGCTTACAATATGAATAGCAAATTCTCAAATTTTCAAGAAAATTTCAAACACTGATTTTTTTAGGGACCAGTTCAGTTCTGATGTGACTTTGAGGGACTTGTATGTGAGACACCCCCATAAATGATGCCATTTCAAAAACTGCACCCCTCAC